>NC_056751.1:28626254-28926254 GCF_019279795.1 Protopterus annectens | reverse complement strand
CTATGCAAACTGGATCCAAGCAAAACACTGGGAGAAGATGGAATAAGTAATAATGATACGAGAACACTACAGCAAGAACCTATAGTACTATAGCAATAACCCACGCCTGGGTGTGGGTAATGCGGGATTTAACCCGCGGTTAGTGTGGTTTGGTCGAGGGCAAAGCCGAGGGACCAAACAAAGACAACCGTGGTTAAATCCGCATTACCCACACCCAGAAGTGGTTATTTATATCTAATGACATTATTTAAGAAAAGAAATAATTACTTTTTATAATAATGGCATTGTATAACTCTCTTGCTGCCCTTCCGCAGCTGTCTGGTATTCATTGGCAGTTCTGATGTACTGCTCATGCCTACGCAGTACATCAGACTGTGGGCAAAAGCAACGGAGAGCAAGATCTCTGTTGCTTTTTACTGTCTCGCTATGTTAAATGGGTTTAACATGGCGAGACAGCTTTAAAATAAGCAACGGAGATCTCCGTTACTTATTTTAAAGCTGTCTCGCTATGTTAAACCCATTTAATATAGCGAACAGGTTTAAAACAGCAACGGAGATCGCAAGATCTCCGTTTTTACTGTGTCGCTATGTTAAAGGAGTTTAACATAGCGAGACAGCTTTAAAGCAACGGAGATCTGCGTTGCTTTTTAAACCTGTATCGCTATGTTAAACTCTTTTTACATAGCGAGACAGTTTTATACTAACGAAAAAGTCGGGCGACGGACCTTTTTCCGTTAGTATATTGAGGGATTTACAACGGGCACGCTGGTTGGGCTGGCCAATCAGTGTGCACGTTTTAGAGGAGGAATTGTATAATATTCTATTTATTATTTACTAGGTTGTATAAATATTGGGAGATTCCTCAAGATGTGCTTATTACACCTCTCTTTAAGGCAAAGAGGATTAGGACAAATGTAGAGTCATATAGATCCTTAAGTCTACTTCCATGTTGTGGAAAAATAATGGAGAATGTAATATTGGATAAGTTATTGTCAGAACTGGAAAGACTGGGACTTGAAACCATACATCAGCATGCACATATTGAAAATAGATCTATTACCACCTGTAACATGATGTTCTATAACAATATAATAACAGCTATAAATGAAAATTTGTGCTGTGATATAATTTATATATTAAATTTAACTTCAAAATTTGACAGGGTCATGCACAATACACTGATCAAGAAATTACAAAAACTAGGAATTGATTTACTCTTGATAAGATGGATAGCTGCATGGCTTACAAAAAGGACATGGAAAGTATCATACAGCAACTGGACAGATGAAATTTGTGGTTACAGTCAGGGTGTACACAGGGCTCTGTCCTAGGCCTTAACCTTTTAGATTATATCTTACATACCTATTTTTTTCATCTGAGATGTTCTACAGTCTGTTTGCAGATTACCTGAAATTGGGTAAACTGATTATATATGTTACAGATAAGACATGCCTGCAAAAGAACTTAACTAAATTGACCATTTGGGGACAGGAGAATAATATGCTGATAAATACATCAAAACTAAGCATATGAGATTTGGGAGACATAAATTGAGAGGTGAATATTTAATACAGCACACAGTGATTGAAACTGTAGATTCATTTAAGGACCTGGGTATACGGGTACATCCAGCTTTGAATTTTTCTAATCATATCAACCAATTGATTAATGATAGTTCTATAACTATAGGTTATATAAAAAAGTTTATAAAGTCTAGGAAATCAGAAAGTCATTGTTTGTTAATTACATTAGACCCAAACTTGAGTATGGAATAACACCATGGAAACCTTATAAGAAAAGAAACATGAGTAAACTGGAAAAAGTACAGCATAAATATACCAAGAGCACCCATGGATGCAAAAACTTAAGTTATTATGAAAGACTAAAATATCTGAACTTGTACAGTGTCTCTTACCGATATATAAGAGGAGTTATTATTCAAGTATATATGGCATTTAGAAACAGCTATCTCTGGGAATGTTTGGGATTATCAAAAAGTAGTGGAGAATCATTAGACAACCTATGTAGAAAATTCTACAAGAATGTGAAGTGTATTAATTGGCTCTCCAAGAGAACAACCGATACAGGGAACAGACTACCAAACTATATTAAAGCAAGCACTAATTCAGATATTTTAAGAACAGCCTGGACACTTATGAGAACAACTGTTTTAGCATATTGGTGGGCTAGAATGGCATTAATACTCATGCTTGAAATATTTGTATGTATGTATGTATGTATGTATGTATGTATGTATGTATGTATGCTTTTATGAAGCCTCTAGGTTGTGTAGATAGAAAATGTATCATGTTAAGTTAGAAGTAGACGGTTATCAGTAAGCATTGGCTGGCTGCTGCACTGCCTTTTAATATTAAGTGTTAAAAAGGCTTGTAACACAAGTGGTAAAATAGAATGGAATTTCAATGCTGACCAAATATGTCGAACAAGTAATGTCTCCAAAAGGTGGGGTGGGGTGTGGGTGTGGGGGGTTAAGGAATGATTTAATTAATTTTGCTGATATCTTACTACCTAAGGAAAATAGATTTTATTTCATTTTGCTGATCTTAGTGAATACAAATATAAATACACCATTCACGTTCGTGGTCATTACTCACCTTACTAACCCTAAAAATAAATGAAATCTAAAAACCCTTTAAAATAGTATTTTAAGTACATTAATGTCAAGGGCACTGACCCCACGCCCCCCAATGGGAGTGCCTGTCTCCCACATCCCTGGAACTTACATATAATAACTCCACAGGTGAACCACAACAAAGAAAGACAAACCCAGGTAATTACATTATAGCTGACCTTTAGCAAGTCAATTATAACATAATTTGACCAACTGAACCAGCAAAGTTTTTGCACAAAGAAGGTCAATCATTAAAAGATCATTCAATTAACCATTATATATCTATCTGTGCATATCTGTCTCTCTCTCTCTCTATATATATATATATATATATATATATATAAACCTATACATATACATATATGTAAACACACACACATTGTTTTATTCTATATACATTTTTGGAGTGAGTTGTGTTAAACAATTTGGTACCTGAGTAGCACTGTACCATGACTATCTGTTGCTTAAATAGCAATGCAAATATGAAATGAGCAATGAATGACAATATTACATAAACAAGGAACAGGTTTCTTAGAGCATTGTCATAAATGAGATACAGTACTAATCATCACATATCAAGACTACTTATAACAACATTGTTGTCATGCTTTGATGATGAAAAGGGAATCCCAGACTTGCGGGAGTGAGATGTAACAGAGTCTGGCCTCTGACACACACTTCATTGTGCACCAAGTTATGGGCCTGTCCAGTCCTAAGAGTTGCTTATGACTGGCACTGCTAACACATATACAGGATAAGATTTAGAAATAGTGGCCCACAATGTGTACTAAGGGATTCTGTCAGCATACTGGTATGCAGGTAATCAAATATGACAGTCAAAAGTGCATTGCACAAACAACTCAGAGATGTGAAAGAACTGTGAGGCATGTGTAAGAAAGCCATGGTATATGGAGGGCACATACATGTTTGAAAACTGTAATAACGTACACATAATGTACTATGCATGTATGAGTAGAGTAACAACAGGTACAGAGAATGTACTGTGAATGTCTGAAAAGAGTAATAACATATTCCCAAAATGTACAGTGTATGTCTGAATAGTGTAAAAACTGGTGCACAGAATGCACCATACACATGTCTGAGTGAGAAACAGCAGGTACACAGAATGTAGCATGCAAGTTTGAGCAGTGACAACATGTACAAAAATGTACTATACATGACTGAGTAGTGCAACAATGAATACAAAGAATGCACCATATATGTCAGCAGTGTCACAACAGGTCCACTGAGTTCACTAGTGATCACACAGTGTTGTAGTAGCAATTTCTGCAAAGTGTGCACCATACAACAGCAACTGCTAAGAAACAATTGTTCTACCACAGAGGAGCTTTATCCATCACAATACCAAAACATGACCCTTGTCAACAGTGGAATGTGTGCATCTATGGCAGGAGGGACGGTCCCACAGTAGGGTAGGGGATAAAGAGCAGATGAACTTGTATACAAACAGCATGGCATGCATGGTTCTACTGATACAGCAAAACAACAAACAGACATAGGAGGAATAGCCATTGACTGGTGGGATATGTTAGGAAAAAATGAAATAAATATAGGATGACACTTGAAGGTGAATGACCACATGAATGTCATAGACCAGCTAAGTCCAGAGTGAAAATACATAACCACATTTCTTAATCCACCAAAGCAGTTGTTTAGCTGCAGAATACAAACATAGACCCAAGAAATGTACCGTGTGCATTTTGTTGACATTGGAAGCATGAGCAATATGTTCCAACTCTTAGACATGACAGGCAAGCTGCAAGTATAGTTTTGTATGTTTGTTATTTTATTTATTTAAAGTATGTGGAACATCAGTTGGCATAATGGTTATGTTTTTTGCCTCCCATGCGCAAGATACAAGGTTCAATCCTGACCTCCGACCAATGCCTGTTTGGAGTTTGCACATTCTCCCTGTCTCTCCATGGGGTTTCTCCCATGTCCAAAAAGCATGCTGAGTGTTTCCATCTCAAACACACTAATGAATGGAGCTGTGGGCAGTAGTACAGACTCTACATGGTGCCCTACAGGGGGAAGAGTTTTACAGACCAACCACTTTGGGCATCTACTGTGATGTGCAGTATCCTCAAGATAGGAGAACATGGATCACAAATTACATGCTGTGGCAGGGCTAGCCCCTCGATAGTGTAAAATATGGCTCTAGGTGATTTGGTCATGTTGATTAATGTCACCAAAATGGACATGGGTAGTTACTGGGGATAAGTGGGTTGAGGACCCAGCCTACTATGACCAACATCAGGGATGCTTGCTAATGGTGGGAGGGGTATATGTGCCCCTGTTAGCCAGTGTGTGTCTGCCATAAAGCCCAGCAGCCCTGGGTCAATAAGCTGCTGCCTGGATGATGTCTAGTTGCCCAGCCTGGGTAATCTGGGAAAGCTCTGTTGAGTGAATGCTGGACATAAAACCAACCAACCTGCCAAACACGAACTGAGAATTGCTATGCTTAATGTAGGTTCACTGACAGGATGCAGCTTGGAAGTGGATGACATGATGATATGGAAGAGGCTGGACATCCTATGTATCCAAGAGATGAGATGGAAGGACAATGCAGCAAAGCCAGTTGGCTTGGGATCCAGACTCTACTACTCAGGAGGAGAAGAGGCTAGAAATGGTATAGGAATTGTGGTGAGGGACAGGCTTCAGAAGGCAGTGAGGGATATCATCAAAATTAATGACAGAAACATGGAAATCAGACTCCAGTGTAATGATAGAGCAGTATTCATTATCTCAGCCTATGATCCACAGCAGGGTTGTGATAGTGAGGAAAAGAGTGCATTCAGACAGCAGTTGCAGAACCTACTAGATAAAGCAAGACAACATAAATTGGTGATAATGGGTGATTTGAATCCACATACTGAGACAGACAGAACTGGATATGAGGACTGCCTGAGTAAACATGGTTGGGGCAACAGGAATAAAGAAGGAGAAGCCATTCTAGACTTCTGTCTGGCAAATGGCTTGATAGTAGCCAGCACATAGTTCAGAAAGAGAGATGGTTACAAGATCACATACAAGAGTAGACAGCATTCAACTGAGGTAGACTTCATCCTAGTAAGGAAAACAATCGACCCACAACATAAACCACTAGTTGCCACAATCAGTGGCAAACAGTGGTCAGAGAAGACTCTAAGGTCAACAGAGGCTAGGCTGAAGACCTGGAAGTTGACTGGAGAGAAAGTACAACATTTCAAGGAATTACTCTGGGCTCTAGCACCCCAAGAAGATGAGGAAATAGGTGGAATTGAACAAGAATGGCAGCACCTAAAAATAGCATGTGCTAGGACTACAGAAAATATATGTGGAGGAGCCAGGTATGGAAATAAGGTACATAAGGAAAGCTGGTGGTGCAATCAAGAAGTCCAGGAAGTCATCAAAAGAAAGAATGAATGCAGGAAGAAATGGGAGATTGAAAAGACTGACCAGGCTAGAAAGGACTACTGGTTGGCTAACAAAGAAGCTAGGAAAGAAGTAGCAAAGGATAGGGCATCACAGGCAGTCTACCAACTCCTGGAAAGTAACTTAGTAAGTGGCACAAAGAAATATATCAGGTTGCAAGGCAAAGACAGAAAGATAAAGAAGACAGTCAGACACACTTCATAATGGATGCCAGCAACGACTTGCTCACCAGTCTACAGAACATCAAAGGTGGATGGAAAGAATATTTCTAGCAGCTTCTGAATGAAGAAAATCCCACAGAAGCTGTACTGTCACATAAAGAGCCTACAATGAGCGAAGAAGAGGAGCCCACCCTAGAAGAAGTAAGAACAGCACTAAGGAAAATGTCAGGGAAAGCAGCAGGCTCAGATGAGGTCACAGCAGATATGATAAAGATGCTCAGTGAGATAGGAGAGAAATGACTCCTGAGAGTACTAATGGCAGTGTGGAGAGAAAGGCATATCCCAGATTACTGAGAATAATTATACTCGTGCCAGTGTACAAGAACAAAGAGAACATCCACAACTGTGGGCAGTACAGAGGCATCAAACTCCTATAACATTGCATGAAAGTTCTGGACAGGGTGATTGATAAATAGATATGCAGAGTAGTAGAATGTAAGATGGGAGATCAGCAGTTTGGATTCAGACCAGGATGCAGCACAACTGACCCGATGTTTGCACTGAGACAGCTACTTGTGAAGAAGCT
Source organism: Protopterus annectens (assembly GCF_019279795.1). Classification (NCBI taxonomy): domain Eukaryota; kingdom Metazoa; phylum Chordata; order Ceratodontiformes; family Protopteridae; genus Protopterus; species Protopterus annectens. Next base: position 28,919,440 of record NC_056751.1, on the reverse strand, counting down.
AGAGATGAGGAAAGAGTCCAAGTGGGCATTCCTAGACTTGGAGAAAGCATATGACAAGGTCCCAAAAAAGCTAATTTGGGCAGTACTGCTGTGGTTTGAAGTCCCAGAAACACTGGTAGAATAAGTGCAGGCTTTGTACAAGGACCCAATGACTTAAGTATGAGCAGTGTTCGGCCTCACAGAGGGGTTCAGAGTGGGAGTAGGTGTACATCAGGGTTCAACTCTGAGCCCACTGCTGTTCATACTAGTGATGGACTACATTAGCAAACAGGTTGGTGGGGTCAGATCAACAAAGTTGCTGCATGCAGACAATGCGCCTTACAGGAAGACTCGGAGCTAGAAACTTCAGCAAAGGATAGGAGAATGGAATGCAAAACTGAAGGCACATGGGAGGAAACTAAACACAGATAAGATGGTGGTAATGGCAGCAAATTGGGGAAATCAGAAGAAGCTGATAATAAAGATAGAATGGAAGATAGTGGAACAGGCAAACAGCTTCAAGTATCTGGGAGGGGTGGTAGAGGAGAAGGAAAGTCTGAATGAAGAGGTCAAAGCTAGAATCAGAGGGGCTGCATCCAACTGGCATAGAATGTTAGGTGAAATCTATGACAGAAGAATAACAAAGAAGCTGAAAACTAAGGCATACAAGACAGTGGTGCTATCAGTGCTACTGTATGGTAGAGAAACCTGGGCAGTAAAGTCAGAACAGTTGAAAAAGCTAGAGGCGATGGAAATGAAGTGCCTGAGAAGGGTGGTAGGAAGCACACTGTGGGACAGACGAAGAACTGAGGATATAAGAGCATAAGTCAAAGTAGCTCCAATTGCAGAAAAGATCAAAGAGAACAGATTACGGTGGTTTGTACACATGTAGAAAAGCAGAAGACAATCTGGTGAGGAAGATTTGGGACAGACAGGAAGAAGGTAAGAGAAAGGAAGGACATCCAGCAAAGAGGATTGTGTGAAAGAAGATCTGCAACAGTCAGGCATGAGTGTGGCACTGAATTGAGAGAGTTGGCAACAGTTAACATGATACCCCGACCCCATGTAGAAAATGGGAAAAAGGAGACTGATGATGATAATGTGGAACACCATGATTATGCACCAAAAACAGGAAAAAGGCAATCTTATTAGGCACCTTTCTAATGACAGAAAGCTGCTTAACACACTATTGTTAACACCCCACGTTTTTTAGAACTGGGCATTGTGCTGTAGATTAACATCAGATAGTGGCAGAAGATGAACCAGCTTTGAAAGCAGTTGTATACTGCACTCTGCCAACCTAAAAAAAACGAAAGTGTGTTAGAATTGTGTCTTAACAACTATTAAAGCAGTTCATTCTTCAATAAGACATGTTTCTGCCTGCTATCTGTTTGACAGCCCTAAAGATTTTTTGGGGTATCAAAACCTTTGAAAACTGGTAAAATACTTTGCATTCCTAATGTTTTTTTTTTCATCTTTTGAATAACTTTATTTTGAAATTTCAGTCCAAGTAACATGTTGCAAAATACAAATGAAAAATGAGATGTGAGATATTGCAGGCTTAAGAAAATAATTTAAAAATGGAAGTGAAGGTTATTAATCAAGACAGTTTGACAAAGAACATTTATGGTCTTGTTTGCCAATTAGTACTCAAAATACAAACTCTTTACTAAATTCTAAAAAGAAAATTTGATCATATAAATCTAGACCATCAAAACTTAAAAAAAATTCTAAACCATGGAAATCTAAATATGTAGTACAGCTATAGGGTATCATACAAAACTGTAAAAGAGAGTTATTTATGATTCACTTAACTATTATATTTAAGCAATAACCCACGACAGGGTGTAGTCCTGGATTTATACACAATTAGTGTGGTTTGATCATGAGGTTGAAGCCTGAATGATCAAACAAAGGCAACTGTGGGTAAATCCAGCATTACCCATACCCAGGAGTGAGTTATTGTTATTATATGATGCCATTATTTAAGAAAAAACTTGCTTATGTTTCTTAAATAATGTGTTTGTAACATGGAGCTGTAGTGTTCCTCCATGTTGTTTACCTGTTCTTCCCTATTTTCTGATGTACTGCATACCCATGCTTGCATAGTGCATCAGTGCTGTTCAGAAGGAAGGTAGGAAAAATAATCTCTGTTGTTTTTTTTAACTATGAGGGAAAAATGTGGGCATTCTCTGAAAATATGGACAGTTCAGAGGTACAACAGTCTGCCGAGACAGCACAGAAATACAAGGAAAATCAGGTACATTTCTGTATATTTTTTATGGAATGTACCTGCTTTTTCTTGCATTTGGTCTGCCTTTGGTAGCATATATAAATAGAAAAGTATGACTGCTCGATGGTACCTCAGCAGACAGACTTTTTCTATTGGCATATGTTAGTTTTACAACGGGCATACTGGTTGGGCTGACCAATCAGTGTGCACATTTTTTAATACTAATGAGAAGTCATTGTATAACATAGCTTAACTATAATAAGTAAAGAGAAAAGAGAGAGATAAAAGAAAAGGTGGCATAGTCTGGGATGTACGGCTTCAAAAAAAACAGGAAGAGGGAGTTATAATATTAACTTTATGCTAACTTCATGTGTAGTGTTTTAACATATGTATTCAAAATTCAGATCTCAGTTTTATCCCTATATCACAATTTGGATTTACATTTTCTTAGCGTAAATTAATTTGTAATTTTTAGCATTCAGTTAGGAATCCATCATAGCATTAAACAAAGACCATCTGCATAAAATTCTACTCTAAATTCTGTATGATATGTTTGTTGTCATAACTGCCAATATTTCAATAATTGAGAGTGGTTAGATTGTTGCCTTTCTCATTGCCAGTAACATAACATAAAATACATGCATCGTATTTAAGCCAAGATCATATCCATACAGAATTAACAGTGTCTTATTTACAGGAGCTACATTTAAAGTTTTCTCAACATGTTCATAGGTAGGTACTAGGCTGGCTACACTTATGGGCCATTTTAAGCCTAGTAAATTTCACTTTTAGCAAAGAAAGTCAAATTCTGCACCACGTGTGCAGGAAGTAAACACCTTAACCATTATGCAAACCTGTGTGTGTTCAAAACTCATCTGAGAGTGATTGGATATTGGGGCATTCTAATATAATATCTCTGGGTGGCTGTTACTGCTTTGACACTACACTCCCAACATTGTGGTTCAGTTGATGGGTAGATTTTAAACAGCCTTTCAGGTGTAAGAAATAGCCTATGAATGGATTTTCAGGGGTAAAGCTGCCATTTGGGTAAAGAGGTAACTTGCAAAGACAGCCTCATTATGTGGTCCATTTGAATGCCTAGTATGTTAGTCACCTTTTCTTTTATATGAAAATCTACTAATGTGCTGCTAGGCTCATGTTGCAATCCACATAAGAAAGTTCACCTCTATTCTCAGGGGAGCAAATTAAAATTTACAATAAATTCATACAAACGGATAGAAATGACTGATATTACATTCTTGGTGGTAACTTCATTATAAACTAGAGACACTAATTGAAGATAGAAGAAATAATAAACCTGAGGTATTTGAAACTCAGACATCAGGTAGTCAAATGATGCCAGAATTCCTCTCTCGGGCAATTGGTAGAAAAAATTAACACTACGTCCCATCAATTATCTCAGTGTAAAAAAATTGCTGTAGTGAGCTAAAACGTGGAATGGCAATTAGTGGAGAAAGAATAACTGCAAATGTATTTCACTGATTAACCAGCTGAAGGAAGGAGATCCATATATTTAAATACAGAAAAGTGCTAATTGATGTCAGCATCTTCGTGCAGCCCAACATTAACACCGCCAATAACACCAGCCAATTTATTTTGGTAATGATTACATAGGACACTGCAACTAATAAAGGGGTCACTTCCAAAGAATTGATCCAGACTATGATTATTGAATAAGGAGAGAAAACATTGGATTATTACAACATTATAGACCATTAACAGTACCAGTATGCAATGCCCACTTAGTCATGTAATATAAGCTTTAGGTTTCTCTTGGAGAATAGTTGTGCCATAGAAAATAAAGTATTTGTTTATCCCATCTATAAAGCATCTTGTATGGAATTCTCATGGGCAGTCCTTGTAAAATATATATGATTTTTTTGTGTAGAAAAACATTTGACTTCAGTATCCTAGTTTCCAGTGGTAAGATCTATTATACCCATTCCTGAATGTGGTCTGCTGAAAACTGTTGTAAGACAGCTCAGATTTCTAGTTCAGCAGCATCCTTGGCTAATTGAATGTGAAGGTATTTAAATGATAGGGATTAAAGGAAAATCTGCAGGTTTCCTTCATATGTGCCACAATACAAAAGCTGGCAGATATAAATATTGATTTTTGAGGATTAAGTTTATAACCTGTATATATTTGCATTCTTTCAGAACTTCTTAACATATTGGTAGTAAAATCTCAGGGGTTGAAAAAACTCAGCAAATCATTTGCAAACAATCTTAGTTTACTGGGATCATATCTCTCAATTGTCCAGCTTTTCACAGAATGTACAGATTTTTGCTTCATATTTTTGGTCTTTTCCTCATAAAATTTGTGTTTGTTTGCCAAATCATTGGGGATTGAAGTCACTAAATAGTAATAAATAATGGCAGACACTTGAATTTCACATGCATATCCTTTAGAAAATACTTAATAATGCAAAACTTGCTATTCTAACAATTTTCTAAGTTTATAGGAACAATATTTGTGTCCCTATTTTTTGGCCCATTGTTCCCCCCACTATTTTGGGTGCTGTGCAGATTTCTTCCAGTGAGAGGTTGAGGAGTATGGCCAGGAGAAGCCTGTGGTGAATTTCCTACCACAGTGAACTTTAAATTGCTTCTAAGTGACTCTGCTAAAGGCTCTATTGCTAGCACAAAAAGATGTGGGTCTAGAGGACACACTTGCTGCACCCCATTTGATAGGGTAAGAGATTGTGATATATAAGGGCCTTAACAAACTACAGTCTTAGAACCCTGGTAAATATTTTTATTGTCTCAATGAATTGCAAAGGGAAATAAGTCCAGTATCTTAAAGAAATATGAGCAATGGACATTGATGAATGCTTTCTCTGCATCCACAGATAGCAGGGCTTGTGGAAAGGATGAAGAGAAGCCTTTCTCAAGCCATTGTGTAGCTCAAATAATGTTATGTCAGGCGTCTCTCCCTTTAACAAAACCAACTTGCTATGAGTGGACTAGCTTAAGAAGCAAGGTGTAGGGGCATGAGAAGTTTTGCCCGTGTCACCATATATATTTTACTGTCCACATTTAAAGGGGAAACAGATTTATAACTACTATAATGGGTAGGATGTCTCACAGGCTCCAGTAAGGACACTATCAGGGACTGTCTCCAAGATGGAAGGAATAACATTTTCTTCAAAAACTGCTTGGGATGCCTGCTATAGCAATGTGTTTGCTGAGGAAGGAATATGTTTGTATATTTCTGATGAAATGTCATCCCTCCAGAGCTTTCTAGGATTTAACTAGCTAATAGAAGTGACTATCTCTTCTGTGGCAAAATCTTTAGCTAATGCCTTTTTGTCTGTGCCTGAAAGGATGGGAAGAAATGCAAACATTTTGTCTATCTTGCCCTGATGCATGGAGAGATCCAGCAGGTGGTTAAATCTAAGTACAGTGATCGAGTATAATGACGATATCACCCAAGGGTCTGCTGTGGTGTTGACTGGCTTGTCCTTGCTTCACATTTACTAGCCACTTGGGAATATACTTGAGGAGGGAGTCCTCAATATATTGTAATTGTAGCCTATCTATTGAGATTTCAGTTTTTTTATGTTTATTATGTCCTGGATTATTTGTTTTATAGCCATCAAGCACATTGTATTTTTTGGGGGTCCATGAAATGTCTGACTCAGAGTTACCTTCATATAAACTTTTTGTAGTATTTCCAAATCCTGATGCCACATTTTTCATGATCCACTGGACCTAGTTCTCAACTTGGTGTGGAAAAATCTCTTGTAGGCATCCCGCAAAATATGAGGGGTGATTTTAAGTTTTCATGTGCTTCCATAAATTCACGAGTAGTACTAAAAAGAATAGTTGAGAAATTTGTTACCCTGGTGTAATATGATTGGAATCTCCAGCTGTTAGTTAGAAAAAAATGTTTATCAAGTATGGAGCAACTCAAGGCTTCATGATCTGTACATATGGGCCCATTAAAATCCTTCCCATATACATTATATCTATTCTGTTTGACGTTTTGAAGTGATCAGTGTGATGGTGAAGACAACCTTTTGCTAATTAAACAATGACCTAATATCTATAAAAGAAAAATCTCTTGTGCAGAAATTTAAAACCTTATGAAGCATGGAAAGTTGTGGAGGGTATTGCAACATGGCGTCTTTAGGGGAGTTGATACAGTTGAAATCAGCAGCCACCACAGGGGCTCTTTTCATTTTGCCCTGAATATGTTGAAAAAGTGGCCTAGCCTGCTTGACTCCCATACCTTGGTGTGGACATTCACTAAAGTAACCACTTAATGTCAAGGATGAAATATCATTCCAATTACCTTGTCTCCATTCACCGAAAATGTGCCAAAACGTGAATGGTTAAAATGCTCCTTTTAAGTGAAATAACAACTTCCGTTGTTTCCCCTCGAAGCATGGGCTGAGGATACTATGGGGTCATAACCCCAAATTGTTTATAATGTTTCAGCTTTGACAAATGCTTTTCCTGGATATCAAAGATATCAGGAGAATTTGTTTGTATCCAAGTATGCAGCCTAGCCTGTTTAATATGAGAAATGATATCATTAACATTTATACTTAATATTTTTATCACTTATAAAAATAGAAATACCATCTATTAGATGCTTAAACAAGTAAAGCTTGAAATCTTGGCTGATAACCAGCAAGAAATGTAAACTTTTGTCTGCTGAATCATAGCATAACATACCCCCTTCCAAGATCTGTTGCATATAAAAAAATGAAGATTTAGTAAGTAACATAATCATAAACAATGCCCCTACATACAAAGTCACCTTCTGAAATCAAAGTACTTTTACCACTGATGTTTTTTGTTATAGAACACCAAATAAGTTCTCCATAGCAAATAACTGTTTATGTAGATTATATTAGGCTTCTAGTTATGGGGTTAGGTGAGAATCCCCTGTTGCCCAGCTGGTTAAGCTCCTGCAACTTTATTCATGTAGTCACTATTCTCACTTGCAGAACGGGATCTAGAACATCCACAAACAGTCCAAGAATTACTTGTCCATTGCTACTTGCATGCACTTACTGTACTCTGAAAATCTGTATAAATGTAGGCAATGTAGGAAGGGTATCTCACACATTCATTTCTGTGGTAAGCTGATTAATTAATTAGCATCAAGACATGCAGGACTGCATCGCATTAATGATTTATAAGCTGAGAACTAAAAAAGCTCTCTTTTTCAAACAAGAATGAAGTAGCAGGGGTATTAAGACAACCTTACTTAATGATTATGCATGAATTATAACTTGCCTGCTAACCAAACTCAATGCCTATCATGTATAGATAAGTCCAGATTCAATGTCCAGTATCTCTGCTAACTTTTTGGATCATCTAAGTCTAGGTGAAGTCAAAAAGAGATCATTCACAGAATGGCTCTGTTTAATTATATTCATACCTCTCAACATCTTAACACAAGAAATCTGGACAAAGCCTAAATAATGGGAGGACAAAGGCCTGAAAATAGGGACAGATTTTAAATACTGGTCGTATAAACTTAGAAAGTTGCTAGAGTAATGAGATTTCTGTTAGTATACATTTTTCTGAAGGATATGAAGTCTAAAACTCAAATATATGTTATTATTTAATGATGTCAATCCTCAGTTATTTGTCAAAAAAAACACAAGTTTTATGAGAAATGGACCAAAAGTATGAGACAAGATAATGGATATTCTATGAAAATCTGATCAGATGAGGGGCATGATTACATTTGCTGCCCAATCCACATTATCAGGAATATCCAGTGATGTCTTATCCTTGAGATAGAAAAGGGCATTTTCCATCTGATGGAATAGGTGGTTACCATCTGAAGGAGTAACCCACAAACATGTTGACTATAATGCTGCAATCATAATATTTTTCCCTCTCAGAAGCTTGATCAATAACAGCCAAAACTTGCATTTCACTCATACCTGTCTGGAATAATCATGTAGACATGCACCTTCCTTCCCAAGTATTGAATCTCTTTCTTTTTCCAGGCAGATCGTTGTACCTTTTCTGTCTGCTGGAATGAGATGAACTGTAGGAGGACTGGGCAACAATAAGTTCCACAGGGCAGGTGGTGGGACCAAAGATCTGTGAGCCGTTGCCAAAATCAGCTTAGGGGATGCATCAACACTTAAAGTTGTGGAAATTCAAGCCTGTAGGAACCCAGGGGTCTATATTAGTTTGTTGAAAACTAACTTCAGTGAACAGACATTCATCAAACATAAGTTAGCGAATGGCCATTCATTGAACGTTCACATCAGTGAACATTTTTCCCAGGGCAGTGAGTTACTTGGACAGCATTAGGAAAATTTCCCCTTTCCCCACTATACTATGATCTCAAAGTTGATATATATAAGTGGGGAGCTCAGCCCCCCACCTTGGTGGGTTTGATATACTGCAGTTTGTGATGGTTGGTATGTTCGCCAAGTAACGATGCACAGGTTATTCCTCCTACCACAGTTCTCCTGGTCATTTACCTTTTCACTTAACTCATACCAGCAGAGTGTGCCTGCAGACATCTCTGCATTTACCTCCTACTGCTCCTCTAGGCATCAAATATTGCTTGGTCATATTTGCATTAATAATTCCAAAACAATGCTATATTTAAAGTATCAGAATATTTTATCTTGAAGCATACATGATAGCAAACACAATTGTATTGATATTTGACCTCTGTCAATGAGTATTTGTTAGAACTGTAAGGTGATAACTTCATTTTTTTAAAGGCTCAAACCACACCGACTGGGAGTTAAAGGCACACACCCCAAAGAGCTGTACTGGAGGGAATGAGTTAAAGACTGAGGAAAGTCCCACAGAAAAGTGAATTGTTGCTTTACATCTTCACGATATAAGGAAAGGTCCAAAACAGATGTCTCTAGTTAGCCCAAGTGAACAGCTATGCCAGAAACAGCTGATTTGATTTCTAGAATTTGCAGAAGGGTGGATTGGAATGTTTCCATTGACAAGGGAAGCTGATAAATTATTGAAACTAACTGTGGGGTATTAGAGTATAATATATCAGCATTCTGTATCTGGTTGTGCCATCCTGAATTATTTTGTCTCTGCCAAAATTTCCATAGTGGTTGGCCTGCACACGATGTGCTCATTTTTGTAAGGTCTCTGCAACCAGAGCTGTTCCAGATTTATCCTCAGTTTTGGAGATGGATTTTTAGGTGGCATAAATGTGTAGCAAGCCAAGGGTGTAGTCCACAAGCTAGCAATAAATGTCTGGCATTTTATTTAAGTAAAAAAAAAAGTGCACTTTAAAACTGTAGTTTCAGAGCTGTTAGATACAGCTACCACATCATCATCATCGGGACCGGAAGTCTTATCTTTTTTTTTATTATTTCTTTTTTTATGTAAAAGGTAACACACAGCAGAAAATGCTTAATGCATTACAAAGAATTGTGATCAGGTCTCACTTTTCATACCTACTTTTATGTGTTCTTGATATGAATGCCAGTTTTACATTTTGAGTTTCATTGTCAGGTGAATTTTTTGACATCTATATAAACACATCATAAGATGATTATGATTGCTGACCCAGTCAGTATCTTCTACATTGATCCATAACTATTTACCATATATCTCACTTATTGTAGGCTTGAGGAGGGTTTCTGTGGACCTGGGCAATCCAACCACATAGTTGCTTTGGCTCCCTCTGATGAAGGTTATCATAGCAGTGGTGGATCTGCACACCTGTCCTATAGATCACAGTCCATCTACAAACTCCCTGGTGATCCAGTTCCACATGTCAATCATCACAAAGTTCCTCTGTTTTTCTCCCATCCTTGAATTATGTCTCACTTAGATATACATCAGCTACAGGGTCTCCTCATCTCTCCAGTTTGGGAACATGAATTATCCTTAGCCATATCTCCATCAACATTTTGTTTCTTGACAGCAGTAAGCAAATGTTTTCAAAAAAATTGCTCAGTGAGGCACCTCTCTACTCACAGGTAGTAAAGGAATGATTTGAAATTGTTTCAGTTTCACATTTTAAATTTGCTGCAATATGTTTGGCACCAGAAAATTTGTGGATGTCAGAGACATCCTGTACACCAGACTGACATTGAAATATGTACCAAACTCTGGACATTTACTTCACAGCATTGGCTAATGCATTGACATTTGAAAGTTTACCTGGATTTATACTGATGTGATTCAGAGGGATGGATGCACACCATTGTGATTCAGAAACATTAGATGCTAATGAGCCTCATTAAGCATGTTTGGTGCAAATCATACTTAAGTTGTGTTCACAGTATTCCATATTGTCCAAGGTGGAAAATTTGACTTTATGAGATATTATAATCCTCAGTACATCTACTATAGTGTTTCTACAATCTGTATTTTAAATTCATGAATTATGTTTGTGGCAAATATTACTTGTCAGGTCTCCACAGCTTTCATTTTCTAAGTATCTTGAAACATTTTCATCTGAAAGCTTCCTATTACGACCTTAGTTATGTCACAAAGTACTCTGGTAAACCCCAGATTCTGCAGGTTTTGCCTGTATTACTGTCTTCTACTGTTTGCTTTCACTTTATACTTTTCTCAATGATCTACTGTCTGTCATAAATATATGTAAAACTCTCTTGATATATATTGTTATAACATTGTTGTCAGCCTTACTGCTGGTACATTATAAGACTTTGAACCCTAGTACTGGTTCATTATACATTGTAGATTTTGACAGAATATGAGAGATTCTGTAGATACTCCTATGTTACCTGCAATGTATTGCGCTTCACAACATGTGTGATAAAACACAGTATGTGCCATCCCAGCATGTCATTATTCTCATGTGTGTCACATATGCATGTCTGACATGTTGCACTCCTTTCAGACTTCTTTTCCACATAAATACAATATTGTACGTGTGATATTTCATATTGAAGTGAATAACCTTTGCAAACTATATTGTAAACTGTATTATGAAACAATTCTTTAGCATGTTCTGTAGATACTTTGCATTTTGCTTACAAATATTCAAACCATTGCAGACATCCACCCCTTTGTGTAGCCTAATAAGAGATTTCTCTCTGCTGTTACACATGAATTGTAGTTAGTCTTGGAAGAATATGTCTATTTATAATAGAAATATATACCATACATGTGAGTGTGCATATCATTATGATAGGATTATCCATATATTGTATGTGTTAAAACTGCAAAATGAATTTTAAATACATGTTATTTAGGTTTCACAATAGATACTCATAATATTTATCAGACATCAGATCATCTTGATTCTTACACATTAATGCCTATATGCCTTATTGAACAAAACATGTACAGCATCCCTGCAATGCTGGTGCAGCAAATGTGTTGGCAATTTTGAATGGTGAAATGTGCTATGGGTATGGATTCAAATCTCACATCTGCTGCAGCTCTCTCTGAGTGTATTAGACATACAGTGGTGTCCTTTTATGTGTGTTTGTGTGTGTGTGTGTGTGTGTGTGTGTGTGTGTGTGTGTGTGTGTGTGTGTGTGTGTGTGTGTTTTATTTACACTTTATGAGTATGCCTTTGAATATTCGGGAGTAACAAGGATCAATGTAAAATGTACTGATAACTGTAAAATGTCCAAGGGGTATACTGTTATGAATTGACATAATAGTACATAGATTGTGCTTGCTTATGTAAATAAATCACATTCATGAGTGCTGGATAACTGTATCACACTTTTATGTCATGATATGTACCCATTTGTGTTTTATAGATGACTCATAGCCCATGAAAGGACAATTTTTCACCTCACAAAAATGACAATCTTGGACACCTTGTTTCAGCATGGTAGATAATTTTTAGGCTGTATAGGTAGTATGGAGTGGAGGAATTGGGTGTGGAATAACATTTACACCATGGTGAATGCTATGGAGGCAGTAAGAACCATCTGTGCATGGAATGTAGAAGACTACACTCTGATGTGATATTCTGGGCCACAAATAGGGTACTATTTGCTGGCAAACAAAAGATGGAGGGGGCCTTCCATACTATCCTCTGATGAGACAAATCTATTCCTAGCACCATACAAGACATGCCATGATAGGTGCATACCTGGAAACAGCACTGAAGCTGGGGCACCAAGACCGCATGGTATGTATTCTATTAACCTACATAATGAAATATGTGTTAGATGTAATTTCTGTTACAGTCGTACCTGCATGTTTCACATTCTTATGCCTTGTAGAGGACCAGCCATACATCAAGCAGCACAGTCATCTGTAGATGAGGACATTCTGTTAGACATAGTGGACATGCCTACTAATGAGATGATCTCTCCTGCAAGACCTTCACATAGGCAACAGCAGGTTAGGTCACCATGTACATGTTTCTTTCCATTGCTATTGATGCCTGTATTTCTAGTGACATGAGTCAGTTTATTTATTTATTATTTATTTATTTTACATTTGTTGACCGGGCTAGTCCAGCTGGATAATTTCCATTTTCAGTGGAGGCCCGGGGAGAAAAGCTCCACAATTAAAACAAGGTTAAACATTTAAGCAACAATGCATACATTTTAGTGTAGTAGAAAATACAGCGAAAAAAAAACAGGTAAAAAACAAATAGCCTAAGCTATATATTCATATTTTTTTTTTTTTTTAGAACAGTACAGTAATTTAGTCATTTGAAATAGCAGGGAAAGATAGTGATTTTTACGTAGGGAGGTATGGCTGAAGAGCGAAGAAGTCATTTAGTCTGGATTGGTACAGGAGCAGAGCCAGAAGTTGTTAAGATGTAATAGAAGTTGTTTTTTGAAAAGTTGAAAGGAGTCTAGTGAGGTAATGTGCGGGGGGAGGTTATTCCATATTTTCCCTATGGAGTTTAAAAATAGACAGTTACCTGCTGAATTTGTAATTCTAGTTTGGTTTCTCAACAGTGCTAGTTATGTGTTTTTTTATATTTTTATGCATTGCACAGTGTCAGTCATTCATCATGCACCCTAGTTATCCCCAGACAAGGACATGCCAAATAAGAATGCCACTATCAGTCAAACTAGCATGCTGTTAGTTGTTATGAGCATGTCTACTGATGAGCATCATGCCACCTACAGCTACACTGAATTGGTATGTGTAGGACTGCATTCAGTTGGATTAGGGTTCATCATATTCCATGTGATGTTTGGACATACTTGTTCTTCTGTGCACTTGTGTGTCATACATTTTCAAATTTTGTGTCTGTGCTTGAAGCTAATCCATTACATGCTTACTTCCCAAATTTGTCTACTGGCCTTGACATGGGCTGTGATGTGAAACATAGAAGCAGTACAGCCACTGACACACAGAACACTGCACTTGGGTTAATTTTGTCAAGCCCAGGTGGGGGCAGACCTGTGGCTCGTGTTATTACTTCCAGTGGGGGGACAGTTTACCCAGCTAGTCTGCAAATTGTTGGACATCAGTTATTGGTCAAGAACGCAACCTTGGACAAATGTTCCCAACTGATTCTGAAAGTGGCAAGTGACAGTGAGATCACACCATGAACAAGCAATGTGTGGATGTGTTTCTGAGGGTATTTGCCTGTCATTACAGGCACATAATTAGTCCCAGTACCATCATGGCACTGAACTGTGTGCACTTGCTAATGCAACTGATTGTGTTTACACCAAATCTGTGTATTTCATGAGAGTCAGGAACACAAGCATTAGCAGTCATGGGAGACTGTGTGGCATCTTCTGCATGATCTGTCAAGCAAAAGAACAAAAAGAGGCACACCACGACTATCGAAGCTGACCCTTTATTCCACAAGTAAGCGCTTTCACGTCACCAGAGATGCTTCATCAGATTTTCAACAACACAATGTAGCAAACTTCTTAAATGGTAATTCAAAAACTATTGAGCCAATGAAATTACACATAAAAACAGGAAGCTCAATAATGTATAAGTGTTTAAAAATACATACAAGAATATACAAAAAAAAATATATATATATATATATATATATATATATATATATATATATATATATATATATATAACACACATAAGTTATAATCAAGAACCCTTATTAACATTTCATATAAATAACATATATTTCCACTTTAAAAATCTCATCATAAGGGGCTTTATCATAAATAAATTTATTAAAAAATGTTATTAAAAAATATTTCTTAAAAATAGTATCTGATGGGAGACTGCGTGGCATCTTTTGCATGATCTGTCAAGCAACTTGTCTCAGCCATGGTTAAACAGTGCTACATACTAACTGAGCCATACGTTTTGTCTGCTGTAGCATAGACAAGATTCACACCTGCTGAATCGGGTTCTGTTTGTTAAATTGAGCAATGAACCAGGGTATCTTTTGTTGGAGAGCCCTCCCCCCCACCCCAACATGCCTGTGGCAGGAGGTTGCAGTTAGGGCTCATCAGATTGAAGGTTGCTGGCACAGGGCTCAGTTTTGAGCTTTTTTATTGGTTAAATTGTTTAATTCAGTTTGCTCACTGTTTTAACACAGCTCCACAGAGTTAAGCGACCAGTCAATGCTCTGCTGTAGTTGTTCAGTCCAATGAATCTGTTGCATTCTGCTAATCATAAGTAAAATTTTAGATTGCATTTTGTACTTTTAAACTGTATTTTTGTTATATTGCTGATTTTTTTTAATTGTTCTTGCTGATTTGTTGCACTTTTTGTCTGCTGTGACATAGACTATAATCAGACTTGCTGAATCTGGTTCTGTTTGTTAAATTGAGCACTAAACCAGGCTATCTTTTGTTGGAGAGGTCCCCCTACACCCTTGTAGTATGAGAGTACAGTCAGGGCTCATCTAATTGAAGGTTGTTGGCACAGGGCTCAGTTTTGAGCTTTTGTAGTGGTTAAATTGTTTAATTCAGTTTGGTCATTGTTGCTACATAAGCCCATTGTTTGCACAGGTCTGTGCTTGTTTTAACACAGCCCCACAGAGTTAGGTGACCAGCCACTGCCCTGCTGTATTCATCTGTTTATGTGTAGCACACCTTACCATGCAGTGGGGTAAACACTGGTGGTTACTGATGCAAAAACTTCAGTAGATACATTTTCCCTTAGTAGCTGCCTGTGACCTGACCAAGAAGTCCTTAAATTGCACTTAAATGTTCAGAGAGCACCTCAGCTACACTTTTGTCCCTTAAACAGTTGGAAAACCATCAAATCTACAATAGTCTCATACCATTTAGAGAACCTCCACTAGTATAGACTCTTTATAGAGCACCCCATTAGTACAGATTCTGTTTAGAGCACACAGTTATACCACATCCCTCCATTTTCTCTCCCCACTGTGAAAACAGGATTTAACCTACCATTATGGATGGTCAGTTTCCCTCCATTTCTCCTACCAGCCTGATTGACAAGGGTATATTGAAGCAGTGCAGCAACTGCCTCATGTACACTGAGAATCCTCTACTCCTAAATCACTTAAGTATGATTTGTGAGAGATGTAACTATACTAAGAATCTTGAATCCTTGCTCTCTTGCACACATAACAGTAACACTGAACAGGTTGTCAGCTCACATAGTACACCTCCTACACAAACCATGCCCTCAACACATAAGCCATCATAGAAGGAGGTACTCACCAGAAACTTACCTAAACACCACAGAACTTCCAAACACAAACATGCTACACCTAATACAGCATCTACAGCATTCAATACACATAAAAAACACACACTAGTGTCTCACCAAATAGGCCCCTCAGGCAAAGCACATCTAAACCAAGTTTTTTAATTATAGTTGTCTCCATTGTGAGACATACAGATGTCCCACTCACCAGGATGGACAAGGAGAAGGTTATGGTCAGCTGTCTATTGGGTGCCATCAGATCACACATGCATACAAGTATCTCAAAAAGTACCATTATGACTCCATCATAGTTTTTGTTGGTGTGAATGAATTGAGACATACCTCACTAGACTATATGAAGAGAGAAGTGATTGAGCTCTGTGAATATGTGTCTCAGGCAGGTATGTTCCTAGCCTTGAGCAGCATTCTACTGTCACCTAGGATGATACCACAACATAAACAATAAATGATTGACTTCAACAACTGGCTTAGTTTCTGATGTCATTCTAAGGAGAACCAGTTCCTGTCAGCCTGGGATGACATGGTTGATAGACCACACTGCTTTGCAGAGATGGTCTTCACCTGTCACCTCTAAGCTTTCGGTTACTGGCTAAGGTACTTGCCTCTCCCGTACTGCCTTTTTTAGGCAAGGTTTCAAAAAACAAAATTTCCGACATGAAAATATCACTCACAAATAAATTAAATGTTATGCTGCTAAATGCAAGGAGTTTAAATAGGAAACTGCATCTCTGGAAGCACCCCTCTCCCTGGAGGATGTTGGCATCTGTGCAGTCACAGAAACTTGGTTCAGGGCTGCACAGAGTACCGCAGCCTTCAAGGCTACAATTCCTTCCACATTTTCAGACCACAAAATGAACATGTGAGAATCAAAGGAGGAGGAGTTTCTATCTTCATCAAGTATAAATACATCTCTAGACTGGATAGACAGGAAAACTCCATGGAGTTACTCCAAGTTCAACTAATTGTGGGTAAGACCCTCTTCAAATCATTGTTAGCTTTAGGCCCATTCAATGAACCAAGATACCCAAGCTGTTTATTTGTACCTACATGAGTCAATCAAATTACAACTAAACACTCTAGTCATGGGCGATTTTAACTATTCCCTCGGTTGAGTGGGAAACTTATGCATATCAACATGCTAGCACAAAGGTTCCTGGACTTTGTTAACATTAATGCCCTGGAACAAATAGTATGCAACTCCACAAAGGGCTTGAATATTCTCAATCTGGTCCTCACCAACATGGGTAACCATTGCACCACCACAAGTATATGACCCTCACTAGTTAAATCTGATCATAAATCCGTCAAATTTGAAGTAGTTATAACACCTGAACTGGTCTTAGGTAAAATCAGGCTAAGAAAATTCACCAAAGGTAATTATACCCTCCTAAGAGATAGAATAAATAATTTCCAAGCTCCTGTTCCCACAGATGGCATTGACAACTATACTATGGTATACACAAATGCCCTGTACAAACACTTATACAATTGTATTGACACAGCTGTACCTGACAGGATCAAAACAAAATCCTCGAGAAAAAAACAAGCCTCCCTGGTGGATAACTAACATTAATAAGTTATACAACAAGAGGAAAACGTTGCTGTCTAAGAATAAAAAAGAGTAGTCCCAGCACTGTAAGAACACCCTGCTCTGCTTGAACAAACAAATAAAACAACTTGTAAAATCCGCTAAGGGCAACATCGAAAAAGATTTAGCAAGCATAGCTGAGGATAACCATAAGGCATTCTTCAGCTATATCCGTAACCTAAAAGGTAGGATCCAGACGTGTGCTGAACTAGCTGTGGATGGCATTACACACACTGATCCTGTGAAAAATAGCTAACCTATAAGCTGACAGGACTGGTGAAAATTTCACCCCCCCTGTTTCCTTCAAACATTCCACAAAACATTCCCTCTACATCTTCCCCACCTTACAGCTCCAAAGAACAAGTCATTAATGCTATTTCCAAGGCCAAAAACACAGTCTCTATGGGACCAGATAGCATCCCAGGTTGCATTTTAAATCATCTAAAACATGAATTAGCAACTCCATTACATACTGTCTTCAACGGATCTATATCACTTTATTGAACGGCTATTCAGCGTTTTAAAAATAGTGAATCTTCACTGAAACTTAACTTTTAGACAGGTAAAACTTAAGTTACGTACTTTCACATCTAACTCCTCTAGTGCACACTGCAGTGTTTAGGATAAACCATTTTTTTTTTCATTTTACCTTTAAGCATCTATTGCAAGACCACCAGTTATTGTAGAGCCCCCATTCTGCCTCTCAGTAGTCATCTTGGGATTAGTGCTTCTATTTTCTCCTGGTGAGAGAAGGAGTGCAGTTACATTATTTCCTGGAGACTGCTGATCACCAGAAAGCTTAATAACTGCTTTATAGGTGACAGCTTAGAATCTGTGCTTATATTCTGATCCTGGTTAGAGTAGGAGCAGAGTGCATTGATTCCTGACTCTTTCTGGTCGGAGAGTGAGTGTATGTGCTTAACATACCTGATTGGTCTTGTTGCTATTCGAGGCATCTACCAGAAAAAGGCTACAAGTCAGTAGACCCTTGCATCATCTGGGACAAGACTGTGGATCACCAAACAGGCCGTGGTCTGCTTCTCTTCTTGGGACTGGTACTAAAACTAACTAGTTTTATCTAGAATTAGCCAGTTTTTTAGTTTAAGCACTCAAAACTGTTTCCTGGTGCTCAGCACTTGGTCAGAACTAGTTGTAAGCACTAAATAAATTACAAATTACTACAGCACTTGACTTTCCCCACTTGTCAAGAGGAAAGCAGTTCTTAGTACTTAAATAAATAAGCACCTATCCAGGCATGTCCATGGGTCAGCTCCCGGTGTTTTCTCCTGTCCACCTGATGAATCTGGGCATCTTGGGGCAATGTAGCAATTGTCTCATGTACACTGATAGCCCTCTCCTCCTACTACCCAACACTACAACCTGTGAGCAATGCACTTATATAGCCAAACTGGAAGCAAAGCTCTCTCCAGCCAAGACTGGACTAAACAGACAAGAGGAGAAGGTTAACACCTGCACCACACCACACATAACACATAGTCCTTTAAAACCCACACTACCAAAACCCACACATAGAAACAAAAAGCACACACCCACATTCACAGAGGCTCTCAATAAAAATCTGCCCAAGCAACAGACACCTCCCAAGCTGAAACACAGACAACCACCACCCCCTAACACTACCCAAATGATACATAGTCCACAAAATCAGTGTGCCACTCAACCTCAGCCCATAAAGCAAAACAACGTACCCAACACACTAGTCATAGGTGACTTTATTGTCAGGCACATTGATGTCCCACTCACTAGGCTAAACAAGGAGAAAGTTACTGTCAGCTGCCTGCCAGGTGCCAGGATCCACCACATAATGCACACACTCAGGTCACTCCACAACAAGTACAAATATGACTCTATCATTGTCCATGTTGTTGTGAATGTCCTGAGATATACCTCCCTGGACTACATGAAAAGAGACATGGAGGAACCCTCAGATCTTGTTGCCCAGGCAGGTATGACCCTAACCCTGAGTAGCATCCTGAGATCGCCCAGAATGATACCACAGTACAAGGACAAAATGGCTGACTTCAACAATTGGCTAAGCTTCTAGTGTCATTCTAAGGGGATCCAGTATCTGTCTGCCTGGGACGACATGGTCGACAGACCACAATGCTTTGCCAGAAATGGCTTGCACCTGTCGCCCCTGGGATTCCAGATACTGGCTAAGGCTCTTGCCACCCCTATAGTGCCATTTTTAGGCAAGGTTCAAATGCCAAATTCACCACTGTAATAGGTACAAGCAAGCAAACTCTGAGAGTAATGCTAGAAGTCTAAACTGCAAAATGCACTCACTCGAGGAACTCCTTAAAATGGAGAACATCGACATCTGTGCAGTGACAGAGACCCGGTTCAAGGCTCCAGAGAGCACCCCTGCATTACCAGACTATAATTCATGCCACACCTTTCGGCCACCTAACCTGGACCGAAACACTAAAGATGGAGGCGTGTCCATATTCATTAAGGATATCCACACCTCCAGGCTAGTTGCTCAACATAATGCATCCAAAATTATCCAAGTGCAACTAACACTGGGAAAGACTACAATCCAGGTTGTAGCTTGTTACAGATTCCCCACCATGTCCCAGGATTCCCACTCTTCATTTCTTAAGATACTGAAAAATATTAAGGTACAACCCAATACCTTAATTATGGACGATTTCAACTACCCCATATCAACTGGGAAAACTACTCATGTACCAACTCATTCGCTCAACATTTTCTGGAATTCATAAATTCCAATGTCTTGGATCAACTTGTCCACACCCCCACTAGAAGCATCAATATCCTGGACCTGGTCATTACCAATATGGGTAACCAGTGTTCCATGCCAGAGGTCAACCCCTTGCTGGTCAGATCCGTCCACAAGCTAATAACCCTAGACATCCATATCCCCCCCAACCACCCATTAAGGAAACCACCATCAAAATCTACTCCAAAGCCAACTTCATGCTTCTTAAGACAGAAGTGGCAAACTTCATGACATGCATGCAGATGGAAAATAGAGGTA
Source organism: Protopterus annectens (assembly GCF_019279795.1). NCBI lineage: Eukaryota > Metazoa > Chordata > Ceratodontiformes > Protopteridae > Protopterus > Protopterus annectens. The sequence continues at coordinate 28,899,053 of NC_056751.1, read as the reverse complement.
TGACTGCTGAATCTTACACAAATGCACTCTATAAGCACATACACGAGTGCATGGATCATCCCCAACAGAACCAAGATGTTATCCTTCAAAAAAGGAAGCCAATCTGGTGGTCCCCTGCCATAAACAAACTCTACAACAGAAGGAAGAAGCTGTTGCAAAAAAGAGTAAAATCCCAAGATTGGAGGAACTCCCTGATCAACCTCAGCAAGAAGCTGAGATCCCTCATAAAATCCTCCAAAGCCAGTTATGAAAATAAAATTGCCACTGATTTCAAAGACAACCACAAAGCATTCTGCAGCTATGTCAAGAATTTCAATGGCAACACTCAAATCTGCTCTGAGCTAGAGCACAATGGCGCTAAATATACAGAACCAACCGATATTGCCAACATCCTGGCAAATAGGTTCAGTGCTAACTTTAGCCCCCTCTCACCCTCTAAAGGACCCATCTTAATACCAGAAGAATGCAAAGCCCCTGTAATCATGGATGAACAAGTAAAGACCACACTCTTCAAAGCCAAGCACACAGCATCCATGGGACCAGACAACATTCCCGGCTGCGTACTGCACGAACTACAGAACAAACTGGCACCCCACCTAAGTACCATGTTCAGTCATAGGCTCACCTCAGGCTATGTGCCTACTGAATGGAGCACAGTGATGGTTATCCCATTCCGCAAAGGGGGTGCCACCATGGACCCTGGAAACTACTGACTCATTAGCCTGATGAGCCTGGTCTGCAAGGCCATGGAACGTATCATCTTGGAGCTTATAAACAAAGATATAGGTAACTTCCAAACCCTGGACCCCACTCAGTTTGGGTTTGTACACAGTATATCTTGACCTCGCCAAGGCTTTTGATACCACCCCCCACTCTGGAATTATAGATAAACTCAGTAAACTGGGCATAAATCCCTATGTCACAAGATGGGTGGCCAACTGGCTCACTGACAGAACCCACACAATAAAAGTAGACTACTCCAAGTCCGACTTCACATCATTGATGAGTGGAGTACCACAGGGTTCTATCCTGGGTCCTATCCTGTATGGCATCTACCTCTCTGAAGTGCAGGCCAACACAGAAGGTCTTTCTTTGGCTAACAAAGTTCACAGACGACTGCAAACTGGGAGCCATAATAGAATCACCTAATGATGCAGACATTCTACAAAAGGGCCTCACAGAGACAGATGCTTGGTGTCAAAATCATGACCTCAAGCTCAATGCCAAGAAGTGCAATGTCATCCCCTTTAGGTTAAAACTCGGTACCCATGAACTACCACATAGGCAGTAACTCACTAAACAATGAAAGTGTGATAAGAGACCTTGGGACACAGGTGGACAGTAATCTCTCCTTTGATAATCACATCGCCACAGTAGTCAGGAAATCCTTCTACATGGCACACCTCATCACAAAACGGTTCTCCTCTAGAAAAAAAGGAGATCATTGTTCTTCTCGACTCATCCCTCATCAGACCCATTATAGAGTACAATGCCCCATTTGGCATGTATATCACAAGACACCTACAACAATTGGAAAAGCCACAGAAATACTTCACTAAGAGGATTACTGGCCTCAATCAGATGCCATATGCAGACCGTCTCAAAAAACTCCAGCTTTACTCCATCGCATATCGCCTACTCAGAGGTGATCTTTGCCTAACATACAAAGCTATGTCAAACCCAGAACTGTTGGACATGCTACACTTAAAGAAATCCCAGTCTCTCTGTACCACACGCTCCAGGAACCTAAACCTTGTCACCACAATAAACAGAACATGCTGGAAGGATAGATTCCTGTCCCAGAGACTTCCCATACTCTGGAACAAACTACCCATTCATGTCAAGCAAAGCTCCTCATTGTCCCTCTTTAAGAAAAATCTTGACAACTGGATGGGAAATAGAAAATTCACCCTGGGGATCGCTTCTGCGGCACTGCTCAACAGGGGCACAGGAAAATAATTTTCTTGGGTGGCAAAAGCCAGTGAACCTTTTTGGCTAGGCTTATATAGGCTCCAGGGCTGATAGCCTAGTACCTACCTATGAACCTATGAAGCCATTTGTTGAACCCCTATTTGTCAAAGCCATTCTTCATCAAATGGCAAATTTTAAGTAGGGCAAATCAGCAGTTGGCCAGCCAAGCCACTGTAAAAAAAAGAAATAAATAAAATTTAAAACCTACCATGATGGGGGACTATGCCCCCCCACACCACCTTGGCTAAATATACCAACTTTGACATCCCACTACAGTGGGGAAAATGGCAAATTCCAGATGTGAGCCAAGCGCTGATTTTCCCTAGATAAAATTTGCCATTCGATGAAGCAACAAACAGGGGTTCAACAAATGGTTATTCGCTGATATAGACCCATCTTCAACCACAGCATGAGTACTGGTTTTGTTGTTGCTGAATGGAAAACAGCAACAGTCATCCCACTTCATAAAGGGGGTACAGTAACAGATCCTGGGAATTACAGACCCATAAACCTAACCAGCCTTATCTGTAAGGCCATGGACCAAATCATCATGGACCTTATAAATAAGGATATAGGTGATCTGATACAGTTTGGTTTTGTCAAAGGCAAGTCATGCCTGTTAAACCTAGTGAACTTCTTTGAAAACATCTCCAGAGCCATAGATGAAGGCAAATCTGTGCATACAGCCTATTTTGACTTAGCTAAGACCTTCAACACAATCCCACATTTGGGCATCATTGATAAACTCTCCTAGTTAAATATCAACCCTTATACTGTCAGGTGGGTTGCTAACTGGCTCACCGATATATCACACTCAGTCAAAGTTGGGGACTTTACCTCAAGCAGCAGACCTGTCACCAGATGGATTCCACAAGGGTCAGAGCTGGGTCCCCTATTGTTTGGAATATATTTCTGAGAAGTTCAGGCCAAAACAGAGGGGCTGTAGCTAACTAAGTTTGCTGATGACTTCAAATTAGGTGCAGTCATTGAATCCTCAAACGATGTCAATATACTTCAAGAGGGGAAAAAGAAAACTGGCCTGGATGTCTCAAACTTATGTAACACAACACAAATTCGAACAAAAACACAAGAAAAAGTGGAGTCACTAAATCCTTCTCATGAAACTTTAATAACACAAATTAAGCACTTTCAGCTAAAAACATTGACTACTCTTTTACATAAAATGGTCAAAAAACCTTAACCAATCATATTTAAGACATATTTTCTCATGTGTTTTGCCCCCCTCCCATTTTTTATGTGAATGTTCTAAGCAAATGGTTTTAGGTGAATGTTTTTCATTTGTTTTTGTCAATTAATTAATTGGAATAGAGACGTGATTGGTTAAGATTTTTTGACCATTTTATATAAAAGGGTAGCATTTATTGAGTTGTTTGTTCTGAAGAAGGCCAATGTTTTTTGGCTGAAAGCACTTAACCTGTGGTATTAAAGTTTCATGAGAAGGATTTAGTGACCACTTTTTCTTGTGTTTTTGTTCGGAATACTTCAAGAGGGACTTACACAAACTAATGATTGGTGCCCAAGCCATGGACTCAAACTCAGTGCAAAAAAATGCATTATTATTCCAGACTATCAGACAAATAATAATACCCTAAGTAAGTAGTGAGAGACTACTTGGGAACACAAGTTGAGTGTAGCCCAAATGTTGACCACCATGTGTCTACTGTGGTAAGGAAGAAATTCTATGTCATGCAACTCATTAGCAAAGGCATTGCCTCAAGAGGGAAAGAGGTCATAACACCCCTGTACTCAACCCTCATCAGGCCAATAACTGACTACAATGCTCCCTTTGGTATGTACCTTACCAGGCACCTGCAGCAACTTGAGAGACCTCAAAGATTTCTAACCAAGAAAATTAAGGGTCTCCAGCACATGTCATACATTGACAGACTGAAGTCACTGTCACTGTACTCAGCAGCAGGCAGACTACTTAGAGGAGACTTGTGCCTGGCCTACAGAGCAATCTCGGATCCAAACCTAATGGAAATGCTGCACATCCACAAGTCAAATAGGACAAGGGTAACCTGCTCCAGTGGCCTTAATCTGGTCTGCGACATAAATAGGAAATGCTGAAGAGAAAGATATGTCTCTCAGAGGTTGCCACCTTCTAGAATAGGCTACCAGTTCATAGGTTCATAGGTAGGTACTAGGCTATCGGCCCAAGGGCCTATGTAAGCCTAGCCAGCAAGGTTCTATGGCTTACGCCACCCAAGAAAGTTATTTTCCTGTGCCACTGTCGAGCAGAGACACAGAAGTGATCCCTGGGGTGTATTTCCTATTTTCCATCCACTCATCAAGATTTTTCTTGAAGAGTGCTAATGAAGAACTTTGCTTGACATAGATGGGTAGCTTGTTCCAGAGTATAGGAAGACTCTGGGACCGGAATCTATCCCTCTAGCGTGTCCTGTTTATTGTGGTGACAAGGTTTAGGTCCCTAGAGTGTGTAGCTCGGAGGGATTGGGATTTCTTTAGGTGTAGCATGTCCAACAGCTATGGGTTTGACATAGCTTTATATGTTAGGCAGAGATCACCTCAAAGTAGGCAATATGCTACAGAGTAAAGCTGGAGTTTTTTGAGGCAGTCAGTGTAGGGCATTTGTTTGAGGACAGTAATCCTCTTTGTGAGGTACTTTTGTGGCCTTTCCAGCTGCTGCAGATGTCTTGTGAGGTACATTCCAAAAGGGGCGTTGTACTCTATAATGGGTCTAATGAGTGTCGAGTAGAGGGGAACAATGATCTCTTTTTTCCTGGATGAGAACCCTTTTATGATGTGGTGTGCCACGTAGAAGGACATCCTGACTACTGTGGCGATGTGACTATCAAAGGAGAAACTACTGTCCACCTGGGTCCCAAGGTCTCTTATCACGCATTCGGTGTTAAGTAGATTGCTGCCTATGTGGTAGTTCATGGGTACAAAGTTTTTACCAAAGGGGATGACGCTGCACTTTTTGGCATTGAGCTTGAGGCCATGGCTCTGATACCAGGTATCTGTCTCAGTGAGGCCCTTCTGTAGGATGTCCACATCATTTGGGGACTTGACTATGGCTTCTAGTTTGCAGTCATCTGTGAACTTCATTAGCCAGAGGCCTTCTGTGTTAGCCTGTACTTCAGAGAAGTAGATACCAAACAGGAGAGGTCCCAGGACGGAACCCTGTGGTATTCCACTTGTCACTGCTTTGAGGTCAGATTTGGAGTCTGCAACGTTTACAGTTTGGGTTCTGTCAGTGAGCCATTTGGCAACCTATCTTGTGACATAGGGATTTATACCTAGTTTAGTGAGTGTAGCTATAATTCCAGAATGGGGGATGGTGTCGAAAGCCTTGGCGAGGTCAATATAGGCTGTGTGAACCACCTTACCCTCATCCACAGCTTTGGTGACTGCCTCAAAGAAGTCAATCAGGTTCAGGAGGCATGATCTGCCTTTCACAAACCTGAACTGGGTGGGATCCAAAGTTTGGAGGTTACCATTGTCTTTGTTTCTGAGTTCCATGATGATACGTTCCATGGCCTTGCAGACCAGGCTTGTCAGGCTAATAGGTCGATAGTTCCTGGGATCAGTAGTGCCCCCCCCCCCTTTGTGGAGTGGGATAAATGTTGCTGTGCGCCATTCAGTGGGCACAAAGCTTGATGCAAGGCTATTATTGAACATGGTGCTTAAGTGGACAGCCAGTTTGTTCTGAAGTTCATGTAAAACGCAGCCTGGGATGTTGTCCGGTCCCATGGATGCTGTGTTTTTGGCTTTAGAGAGTGCAGATTTTACCTGCGTAGTTGTGATTACAGGTACGCTGCATTCTTCCTGTATAGATATGGGCCCTTTAGGGGGTGAGAGGGGGGTAAAGTTAGCACTGAACCTATCTGCCAAGATGTTGGCAATATCAGTTGGTTCTGTAATTTTTGTGCCTTTTGCTGTAACTCAGACCAGATCTGGGTGTTGCCATCTAGATTCTTGACATAGCTATAGAATGCTTTGTGGTTGTCCTTGGATTTAGTGACAATTTTGTTTTTGTAGCTAGCTTTGGAGGATCTTATAAGGGATCTCAGCTTCTTACTGAGGCTGACCAGAGAGCTCCTCCACTCATGGGATTTTACTCTCTTTTGCAACAGTTTCTTCCTTTTGTTGTACAGTTTGTTTATGGCAGGGGACCACCAGATTGGCTTCCTTTTTTTGGAGGATAGCACATCAAACAAAGCTCCTCTATGACTCTATTTAAGCATAGCCTGGATGACTGGATGGGAAACCATAAATTCCTCCCAGCAATTTCACCTATGACCCTCGTAGATATGGGTAATCATTGCTAACTAAGATCTTAAGTTTAGTTATATTGGGTTTTCTAGCATTGTATTGGGTACACATGGCTGGGCTTATAAAAACCTTCTGGTCAACAGCCCAGTAACCACCTATGAACCTATGAATCTATGAACGTGCCCTGACCAGTATAATCAGTATGATACCAAATTGGAGAGGCGGTCCTCAATTTACAAGCCCCACCCATCACTCTTATACATCCCTGATGCCTGTGTTGCTGTATGCATGTACAGCTGTTGTGGGCCACAATGGTCAAACCACAGCTGACATATCTCATCATGCTAAAAAATGTGCTACTGATCAAGCCCATAATGTGTCCCGGTGTACACATGACACCACCAGTGGTTAAACAGTACAGCATAATGGGTCTGATGTTTTCTTACATAGCAGTAGCAGCCAGGCTCACATTGTGAGCTATCAGCAATATCATCCTTGCCTACATTAACATTACTGTGACAGTTATTTGAGTGTGTGTCTTGGTGTGTCATCCTGACCCTATGGCAACAATAACCCCTCTGTTGACCACAATATACTATGCATGTTAGTTGTGTTTAACAAGTCTAATGATACAAGGATTATATTTTTGTCAACATCATGTACATCTTTTTGCATGTTTAATGGGTTATTACAGGCTTTCCATTCAATGTATGTAACTCATGTTGTACAGCTGCTTCTGCTTAATATACTTATTAACACTTGTACTGCACATGTATTTTGCTATACATGCACTATTTTTGCTTTTGGCTATGCTATTTCTTACTAATTGTACATCCTTTCATATCGCTTGCCACTAGTGGTTGCATTAGTGTACATGGAAGAATATACTGCTGTGTTTTTTATCAGATTTTTCTGGTTATGCAATGAGTATAATGCGCCATGCTTTCACACATGGATTTCCCAGTCTCACATCCCATGATCCTGTAATGCACAGTCCAAGTTACCTATGACATTATAAGCATACAGGATCATATGCATGTCCATGCATGTCCATACATGTCCAGACCTGCAACTTATCCTGCTAATCCAAAATTGTTGTGATGTTTGGCACTGTTTAACTTTGGCCTGTCTTCTTAATATGCTACATTTCCTGCTATGCACTTGTACAAGTGACCTATTAGATGTTGATAATGTCTGTTAGTTACAGTCAGTTACACTGTCATTATACCCACCATGATATTCATCTTTTAGATGCTGTGTCTCCCCCTTGTTGACCTGTATTACATACTGAACTTGTTTAGCATTATGTTTAAATATTTACAACATGTATTATCCACACAATGCAGTGTGCATTATAGCATCATTCCAGGCATAACATGCTACGCATATTTCATGTGATTTATATCTCAATATCACACATTCTGCACCCTTATGCACATGTTTCTATGGAAAGAGCACCCTTAACCCTAATGTGTTATACTGTCATTCACCACATGAGGTTCATAAGCATATATGCATGTCTGTAGCAGGACATGTACCCATCTTACCTCTCTTCTTTTACAGTAATTATGTTATTTACATTGCATATCAACATATATTCTGTGTGGGTGACAACGTTATGTGTACTGTGTTGCATGAGATAATATAGCTAATAATTTGGGATGTATGATGCTCCCCATGGACAGCTCTCATGGATTATTGAGGCTGTTACATGTGTGCTGATATGCTGACACTAGTGGGTACATGCGACCTGTTTATTTGTGTATGTGTGTGGATGGTGTGTTGTGACTCAAAAGGTTATAAGCCAGACATTGCTGTGTTGCCTGAGTTAGCATATATGGGTGCAGCCTATACCGCCCATGACTGAATGTTTTCACCCTTGTGTCCTGATCATCTTGTGAATGTTCTGACAGCACCAGTTCAGACATCCAGGGTCCTTTGCATAGATCACCCACATCTCATGTTGACAGGCTACCATGCTTAGAAGTGATCCTGTTGTGTAGCATGGCACACTCAGCCTTTTTGCCATATATTGCAGTGCACCCCCAGATGTCTCCAGACATCTGAATCATGATTTCAGTATACAAAATAATTGGTCAATGGTGTTTCTTGCCAAGGTGTGTGCTTTATTAAATGCATTCTTAGCAGGCATAGATGGGGCTCTGAACTGTTTCATGAGACATGGTACTAGTCACCTTTTGGTATAAGTAGGCAGCACATTAGATGGATTGGTTAAAACAGTTTGTGAGGCAGAACACATTAATAATGCACAAATATACATACTAAAGTATTAACCCCACAGAAATGTCACCCTCTTAAAAAGCAGAACTTAGTTAACTTTCCCTCCATACAGTAGCATTATGAACATTCAGGTTAACGATGGGGCCATCTGCAGAGCATACTATCTGACAACTGAGCAATGTCCGCCCTTTCAGTTAATGTAATGCCTGCATCATCAAGAGAGAGGGTGTTAATTTGAATGTAGGTGCAATCAGTTGCAGCAAGGCTACAGTGGAAGCTGACAATGGCAGAGAACCACACCTTGCAGCCTCGCACTCCCTAGGTGTTGCTAGAAAGTGGATGAATTCATCCACTTTGCTGCACATAATTGCCAACAACTGTTCTAATATGTGACTACCAGCTATCTGGGACACCCTTATGGTATTACCCTTATGCCACTAGAATTTTCCAGAGGCCACTATACCTAGACTCAGAAACATTATCATTTTTACTGGTATGGGACTACACTTCAGGCTACAAAGGTACATGGAGTACACACATCTTATTCACAGCATGCATCAGCTCTCTATCTAATCTGTATCTATCAATTATTTCCTGGTCAGTAAGATGACTTAATTGAAGTGAAGTACTGCACCATGCTGGCTGTCCATGTATAAGACTTATTTGCAAGTTGTCCTCTACTGTAGCCTATGATACCCTGGCCTGCTTGATTGTGTTTATCAAAACTTGCATTTTTCTAAGGTTTACTGTGGAATTCACTGGAACATTGAGCAATGTAGAGTAAAGTTTTCAACAGTAAAGTTTATAAACTGTGACCTTCACTGAAAGCTTGCTGTAAAGCATTGGTGTACTCTGTTGTTGCCCTTTAGTGCCTCTGGATGCACATATTGTGTCTCAGAATCGGCCGTAAGGGAGTAGAGTCCACAATTATCCTATGGCATAGTAATTAGCATATGTGCTTGTTTTTTGATGAGTCTTAGAATTTCGTCCCCCCTTGGTTTCCAAAGTCTTCCTTTGGTGCACAGCGCTGTGCACAACTTTCTTTTGGAATCTGTCCCATTGAATCACATCATAGGTTCATAGGTTCATAGGAGGTTACTAGGCTAATGGCCCTAGGGCCTTAAGAGGCCTATCCATGTAATACCCTTGTTTCCTAGTTGACTAGATGGTCTTTGTTAGCAGACTGTATCAGTGATTAGCACCGACTGCCCCTGTCCATGAGGGACATAGGTGCCACCTCCAGGGTGATAGATCATAGATTACTTGTCCTGCTATACATCCTAGTATTGTCATCAACTATCCCTTCAAAAGACATGTGTATTTTTTATCAAACTCTTTCACATAGATGTAAGCAGTTCTCAATTATATAGTCCTCAAATCAGCTGCATAGTGCTGTCTTGCAGCTGTCAAATTATGCACTGCACTTAGAATAATCATTTCCCATAACTGCTGAATTTCCTGATGTATTGTTTTACAGTTGCTATGTTCACCTGTAATGTCCTTTGCATGCAGCCATGTCTTCTCAAACACCACAGCTAACATAATGCACTGAGATTTGAACCATTGCATTAGTAACATTTGTTAGAGGTAGAACTTCCATTAAACTGTCTTGTTGTGGGATACAATCTCATCTCCTGGTATTATTCATATCTACCAATAAAATACAATAAATCTCTTATGCATGGTTGCTGAAATCTGGAAAATATCCATCCATCCATCCTCAACCCCTTTTCCCATTTTGCACATGGGGTCAGGATGTCACTTCAGCAGTGACAATCATCTTGAGCCAAGGTTTACATAACCAGGTGGCTAGCCCTGCAGCAGTAGTTCATTCGTACCACACACTCACACCTACGGCCAGTTTAGAGTGTCCAATCCACCTACTGCATGTCTTTGGAATGTGGGAGGAAACCGGAGCACCTAGAGGAAACGTACATGACAGCAGGGAGGACATGCAGATTGTGCACAGAAGGCAACCCAGCTAAGAATTGAACTGGAGAACCTCTTGGTGTGAGGCAACAACATTAACCGCTGCATCACTGTGGCTGTCATTAAGCAAACAGCATGAGGAAGTGGTGGAATAGAGGCTTCCAGAACATACAGATTTAATACTCTTCCAATTTATAGGTTATCAGCTATCTAGATTAATTATCAAATGGCTGTGTTTATGTTGTAAATAATAAAGAGATGCTGTTATTCTTATCTAACAGAAAGACTCTGTAAGACCAAGCTGATAGCTATGTAATGATATGAATAAAGTCAAATCCTGTGTGGCAGAATTTAGTCTTGTTCTAGTCAAGTTTTAGAAAGAGGTATATAGGCTAGATGGGGACCATAAGTCCAGAACTCAAACTTGTTTACTTTGTTGTTAAAACAATTAATATTGGGGTTTTCAATTTTAAGCCAGTGCTTAAAGAAGATAGGGGAGGAGACTTGTGTAGAATAGATATTAATAAGGAATGGCACAAAAGAACATGCAGTAGCAGTTTAATTAGTGGACCAGGACAAATGTTGGATGTCTTTTGATAGATTATGCATAATGTGGCAAGAATAAAGAAAATGAACAAGACATTTGTGGTGGTAAAGTTAACTTTTAAAGTCAGTCCTACAACCCTGTTGTGCTTCTGTTTCATATTTAAAAGTGTACTTGATGGTTGATAGGACTACAGCTTTGACTTTTTTAGGCTTGAGTGTGATAGTCAGGCCTCAACAGAAGAGAAGGATTCCTGAGTGAGCAATTGTAATTAATCTAGGTTTTTAGCTAACCAAATAAGGGTAGAGTTATCTGCATACTGTATGATAGAAGCATGTTTAGTTGCAGTGTGCAGATCATTGGTGAAGATACTGAAAAGCAAAGCATCTGAAATTGAGCCTTGGGGACTCCAGCTGTTGCAAACAGAATGGGAGAAGTGTTGTTTTGCTGTTTTACTGCCTGCATCATATTTGAGAGGTAGCTATGAAACCAAGAAAGTGTTTTCCTGGTCCTGGTGCAAATAGTTTGACTAATAGTTTATGATGTGAGATGGTGTTGAATACCTTGGACCCATCAAGGATTACTTCTGCAACTATTCATGATCAGGTTTACAGTAGTGATGAAGTTCAGAAGGGCTGTTGCAGTGCTGTGGTGAGGGCAGAAACCATGTTGCACTGTGGTAAGAAGGTTTTTTTGGTATTAAAAGCTAGGACCTGTGCTGAATACATTGGTGTAGTACCTTTAACAGAGGAGATAAGATGGCTGCACACCTGTAGTTGGAAACATCATTAGAGTTTCATGCCTTATGCAAAGGTAAGATATATGATTTTTCCACAGACTGGGGTATAGCTTTCCTTAATTTAGCAATTTATGAGGACTGACACTGGGTAGGCCAAGGCTTCTGCTGCTAATTTGATGTTTTCTGCCAGTAAGTTATTAGGAACAAGAGTAGTAGGTTTTAATTTGTTTGTAGCTTCTTGATAGTAAAAATAGCTACTGGTAGAAGGAGAAGGTTCCAAGATTATTTGTTGGTTCTGCGGGATGACAATTGGTAATGGGGGTTGAAGTGTTGATAAGAGAGGTTACTGTTTGAATAAAAGTGGATGTTAAAATTGGTTGGTAATGAATTTTGTTCTGGTTGTTTATTTTTGAGATGGGTTGTGCAATTTGGCCAGAGCTTAGCAAGTGGTTAATGCAGACAAAAATGCTTTGGGGTTATTCTGAATTTCAATCTGTAGTTTTGTATGTCATATCTAATCTTGATTGTAGTGGAGTTGGATATAGCATTGTTTTACTTCCATGTATTCCATGCTTTGCCATGCTTTGTCAAATACGCACAACATATAAAATAGCAAAAACATCCCATTGTCAACAATGGTCCTTACAATCAATGTTATGTATTTTATGGCTATGAAAGTTGGACTGTAAGTTAGAATGTGGACTGGAAAACTTTAGTGTTGGAGAATGCTTTAAAATTTTCCTGGACTGCAAGAAGATCAAATCAGTCATTTCATAATAAACCCAGACTAGTCAAAGGAAGGTCTGATAGTAAAACCAGAATTCAAATACTCTGCCCACATGATGTGAAAACAGGATTCTCGGGCAAAGGCACTAATGTTGGAAAGATCACAAGGCTGCAACACAGGTTAAGATGTATAGAAAATGGATGGATGAATATACATTTTTCAGATCTTCAAAAAAAGGTGTTTACAAACAGGCTTCATGTACTAAAGCTATGTGTGTGTATATATGTGTGTGTGTGTGTGTGTGTGTGTGTGTGTGTGTGTGTGTTTAGTTATGTAATGATGTATTCATTTTATAAACTGGCGGCAGTTACATCTGTTATACATACATTGGTGGTAGCGTACTGTATATATTATAAATAATATATAAAATACATACATATACAAACACACACACACACACACACACACACACACACACACACACACACACACACACACACACACACACAAAAACACTGCATGATGCCTTCATTATTTTTGTTCTGCTGTCACCCTGGTCTCCACTATATATAGATTATACCCAGCTGAACCTGTCTAGCTGACAACAAGGAGTCTGATGTCACTTTGGTTTTAATATTGAATGAATATAAAATTAATTGTAAGCATTATCAGTCTTGGATTCTGTAGACTGTTGTAGTTATGCATGTATACTTCTGTAGACTGATATAATTAATGCAGGTATACTTTTTAAACTCTTAGCATAAGAATTCTGGACAAAGCCACACATAATGGGGTGAAAAAGTGCCAAAACCAGGGACAGAGTTTAAATATCACTCTTATAAACTTAGAAAGCTGATAGAAATGGCTGGATTTGCATTAGCATGCATTTTAAAGGATATGAAGTCTGAAACTCAAATATCTGCCATTATTGACTTCATTCCTCAATGATTTTTCTAGAAAACCACAAATGTTTTCTGGTCATGAATGCAATGTTTATAAATGTGGAGGGAAGTTCATACTGTATTTCTTCTGTCTCATTATAAGACACAGGGTTAATTCCTGTGCTTATATAACAGAATATAGTACACTTGTTTGCAAAGGATATGCCTAGCTGCAATCATTCTAAAAAGAAAGAAAATAATCATAAATGATAAGTATATTAACTTGTTTTTTTTTTCAGAAAAAAAGTTTTTGTAGTTGTTGTTCAGAAATTAACAGCCTGAAAGCATGCAGCAACTTGCATTTTGTATTACCTTGACATAAGATTCAGTATTCTTTTATGGAATGCAAAACAGTCACTAAAGGACAGTTGAATATGCTGCATTACAGTTATGATTTGATGTGTATGCTAACATCTAATTGTTAGTCATTACTACTATTCATGTGCATGTGATGCAAAGCAGAGTATAAATAGCAAAGGTAATGGATATAACTGCCATGTTTTCTTTTAATTCCCACACAAAATTAAAATAAATGATAACTGACACAAACTGAAATAAAAAGAAAAGAAATATAGGACTGTTAGTAGAAAGAATTAGTTCTTAGAGTTTTCATTGCATTGCCAAAAAATAAATACACAGTCTCAGTACTACAGGGATTTTTGAAAGTAGGAAACCTCAAGACACAATGGAATATCTCTCCTCACGAAGAGGCTAAAGTATCTAGAAAAATCTGAAGCTGGAATTTCTGAACAAGTTTCTTTTGACTAAATAGCTAACCCACAGGAAGCCAAGGCACAGTTGAAAGATTCTGACTGCAGTTATAAGGGGCAATCTGCTTCGTTTGATGTGGGAGGTCTGAAAGTATCCTGTTGGGATGCTCCCCAGGACATCTCATTAACCCGTGTCATCAAAGTCCACAGCTCAGTCAAATCATAATATTATCACTGACATTACCACACAAATACAAGGTTCCTTGGGCAGTCTATAAACATGCCTGTACTAACCAATTCATTGCAGAATGACACCCCTGCAAGGGCTGGATGCCCTTTAGTGAGCTTCATGAATTGCCCCAGTCATTCATCAAAGTTTCTAAGAGTGCATTTCACACAGCATTCAATTTAATTAAAGCTGCATTGACTGCACCACAATCCTCGGGAGGCTGTTGTCAACAGGCACTGAGAACACTTTCAGTTTAAATATCTTTTTGTTTTCTGCCCTGTCTTTTAAGTACTATAAGGATCAGTGGCTTTTTTAACTGTTTAAGACCTTTAAAGATTCAGTGGAATGTATGCAAAGGTTTAATCAAAGCCTGATTTGACTTAATGTCTCTGCCCTTATCTGAACTCTAATCTCAACCCTCTTCTTTTTATTAATATTCAACAATTTTAGCCAACTGAAAGAATGCACTCAGTGTTTACGACTGGGTGGAATCTTTCTGTAGTGAAACAAATTATACTGTTTAAGTTCATAATTTTCATGCAAGAACTGCCTCCATAACCATCCGTGAAGCACTAATGACAATAGTCTTGGAAACCTCATTAACTTCTTGTGAGCATTATACTGGCCTGTTCTGCACTGACACTTTGTTCTAAACGATTAAACTGTTTCATAAAAGCCAGACACATCAAGAAAGCTAAGGAGCTGCAGAGAACCACAATACTGCATCAGCATGATATTGTGCTGCATGGGTAAATTCTAAGACAATTGGCAGGCATTAAATATTAACTTAAATAAACTTTCTGTCACTAATCTAACATATTGATGTTATGTGACATACTGGAGATTCTAAAGAGAAAGAATACCTTCCTAGTATAGTACATACACTGAATCATTGCTTTGTATTGCCAATGAATTCTAGCAATAGCACTTTGAGAATTTAAACATAGCAATGTGATTTTGAATCTTGATATAATTTATTTTACAAACAAAAAGTTGTGATTTTTTTTCATTAATTATTTATGGTTGCAAAATATTTTGATGTTGTCTTATCAATGCTCAAGAGTTTATTTCCTGCTGTTAAAAGTATAACTGCTTCAGGATTGTATTATGATAAAGCTGAAATTACAAAAAAAGCAGGAGATGAATTTAACATGAATGAATAACACTTTAAAATCAGTATAAAAGGAAAACATAGGTCTTAAAATATCAAAATGTGTGTCATTATGTAGCAACAGTTGTGCATAATGTACAGCATATATGTCTTTATAGTTATGTCCCGAGTTCTAATGTGAGTAAAGGAACATCAATGTAATAGTTTGTATAATATAAGAAGTTATATTACATCCATTCTGCTTGAAACCTGTATAATAGACAACCTTCCAAAATCCCATAAAACATTTAGTAAACAGTGTCAAAGAGAAATTGAAATGATCCACTTAAGGTGCCGTTTTGTTTAAGTTAACGGAATAGTGCATGTATGGATAAATCACTGAAAATACATTGTTTGCCATTTGATCTCTTACCTAAAATAGACTAAAAGAAGACACAATGATATCTAAAATCATTCACTAAACCAATACTAATTGGTACTGCAATGAGTGATTGCCGAGGTGGAATACCACTGTAGATGTTGTGTGGTCACTGTTGCTTTTTGCTTATTGTCACAAGACCCTTTTCAATTCCGTTTGAATTTCTTTTTCAGTAGTGATGCCTGAAACTCAGAGTTATGTACCCGAGATGGACTGTTATATTATCAGCCTCTGACCTTCAAATGGAATACTCAGTTTACAAGAGTTAAAGTAATAAACATGGACTCAAAAAAGTCATGCTATATGAAATAGCACAAAGTTATAAAAGGCATCTTAGATTCGGCAAATTACTTTATTGACAAATATTGCTGCAATGTTTTGTTTATGTTCTGTTGATACATCCGCTAAAAACTCACCCATCATTGATTTTTGAACATGAGCTGTAACTTGGAAATGTATAAAACACCCCAAAATTTTGATCTTGGGGGCTTCACTACCTACACCCACCATCTTATACATACCAACTCCACAGTCACGCTACAGAGGAGAACACAACAACAAACTGAATGCTTGCCCACACAATGCAAGTACACATGATTTTGATAAACCATAATTAAAAGAAATAATAAGCTGCTAAGAGAAGAATGCCTCAGCAAAGTGTGGGATACCCTGGGTCTATTACAAGTGTGCAGGTAGCTAGTCACTCATTTACTCAATGCCACTTACTCTAAATGACAAGTGCCTAACCTCCACTAGTCTGATCCTAGTTATTTACATAGCCCTTCCACCATCCAAACCCAATGAACTTTATAGCTCAACAAGAGCCCTAGCTCTAACCCTAAAACTCCCACATGGCCCCTAACCTTAGCAAAAGCACTACCCTCCTGCTTCCTGGCCATAAAGTCCCTAAACTTAAAACTACAGTTCTCCTATCTGGAAATCTTTAGTCTATGGTCAGTCCCTAAACCTAAAGCTCCATTTCTCCCTCCATAAACCTAATGTCCCGGATCACTTTGTAAACCTAAAAAACCCCTACTGCTTCCTAACCCTAATGTCCCTGCTCATTCCCTAACCCTAAACTCTCTACTACTCCCTAAAAACCTAAATCCGACTCCTGATTGCAGCCTGAAGCACTAAGCTAGTCTCTCACCCCCTCCCAGTTCCTTCCTACAGATCTCATCCTACTCCTGATTGCAGCCTGAACCACTAAGCTACTCTCTCACCCCCTCCCAGTTCCTTCCTACAGATCTCACAACCTTGCTCAAGCTGTGCTGCTGTGTTCAGGCAAGGTGCGGCAATGCTAACATCTCGCTCTGCACAGCTGCTGCACTTCACACACACTTGTAGTGGATCTGCACAGCTGCTGCACTTCACACAAACTTGTAGTGGATCTGCACAGCTGCTGCACTTCACACACACTTGTAGGGGAATTTCAGTGCAAGTAGCAGCCCATAAGAGCTACAAGATGCCTGAATCTGTGGTGAATGGGACTTGGGCGTGTATGTTACACCTAGATGGCCTTCTACTATATCCTTTTTAAAACTGAAGTGATAGCTTGTGTAACCCCAATGTAATGGCAAACTAAATTCACCACTGCTTTGACATCCTTGTTGCTTATGGACAGGGGGAACATGTACATACTTGTTCGAGAGTTATGACTAATCATAGTTACTATACAAAGGGTTTTCACACAATACTAAAGGATTATCTCACTCGGGGTTATATAAATCTTCTGCAAAACAGAAGGGCTTTGGTACTAAATTGCTAAGGCTGGAAACTGAGAGGGTAGGGAGTGCTCAATTGCTTAAGATCCTCAAAGATGAACAGACTAGTAAGTATGTATGAACTTAGGATCCTAAGAGCTAGAACCGACTGGGAACTGAATCCTACACAAATGCACTTTATAAGCACTTACACGAGTGCGTGGATCATGCTATCCCTAATAGAACCAAGATGTTATCCTCCAAAAAAAAGGAAGCCAATCTGGTGGTCCTCTGCCATAAACAAACTCTACAACAGAAGAAAGAAACTGTTGCAAAAAAGAGTAAAATTCCAATACTGGAGGAACTCCCTGGTCAACCTCAGTAAGAAGCTGAAATCCCTCATAAAATCCTCCAAAGCTAGTTACGAAAACAAAATTGCCACTGACTCTAAAGACAACCACAAAGCATTCTATAGCTATGTCAAGAATCTCAATGGGAACACTCAGATCTGCTCTGAGTTACAGCACAATGACGCTAAATATACAGAACCAACTGATATTGCCAACATCATAGCAGATAGGTTCAGTGCTAACTTTACCCCCCTCTCACCCCCTAGAGGGCCCATCTCTATTCCAGAAGAATGCAAAGTTCCTATAATCATGGCTGCACAGGTAAAAAACACACTCTCCAAAGCCAAGAACACAGCATCCATGGGACCTGACAATATCCCAGGCTGCGTTCTACACAAACTACAGAATGAACTGGCACCCTACCCAAGTACCATGTTCAATTATAGCCTCACCTCAGGCTTTGTACTCACTGAATGGCGCACCGTGATGGTTATCCCACTCCACAAAGGTGGAGCCACGATGGACCCCAGGAACTACCACCCCATTAGCCTGACGAGCCTGGTCTGCAAGGCCTTGGAACGTATCATCATGGAACTCATAAACAAAGACATTGGTAATCTCCAAACTCTGGACCCTACCCAGTTTGGATTTGTAAAAGGCAGATCATGTCTCCTAAACCTGATTGACTTCTTTGAAGCAGTCACCAAAGCCATAAATGAGGGTAAAATGGTTCACACAGCTTATCTAGATCTCGCCAAGGCTTTTGACACCACCCCCCACTCTGGAATTAAAGATAAGCTCACTAAACTAGGTATAAATCCCTATGTCACAAGATGGGTTGCCAACTGGCTCACAGACAGAACCCACACTGTGAAAGTACCGGATTCCAAATCCGACTTCAAACCAATGACAAGTGGAGTACCACAGGGTTCAGTCCTGGATCCTCTCCTGTTTGGTATCTACTTCTCTGAAGTGCAGGCTAACACAGAAGGTCTTTGGCTAACAAAGTTTGCAGATGACTGCAAACTAGGAGCCATAATTGAAACTCCTAACGATGTGGACAAACTACAAAAGGCCCTCACTGAGACAGATACCTGGTGTCAAAGCCATGGCCTGAAGCTCAATGTCAAAAAGTGTATTGTCATCCCCTTTGGTAAAAACTCTCTACCCATGAACTACCACATAGCTGGTAGTCTACTTAATGCCGAAAATGTGATAAGAGACCTTGGGACACAGGTGGACAGTAGTCTCTCCTTTGATAATCACATCGCCACAGTGGTCAGGAAATCCTTCTACATGGCTCATCTCATCACAAAAGGATTCTCATCCAGAAAAAAGAGGTCATTGTTCCCCTCTACTCATCACTCATTAGACCCATTATAGAGTACAATGCCCCTTTTGGTATGTACGTCACAAGACATCTACAACAACTGGAAAGACCACAGAAATACCTCACAAAGAGGATTACTGGCCTCAAACAGATGCCCTACGCAGACCATCTCTAAAAACTACAGCTTTACTCCATCACATATCGCCTACTCAGGGGCGATCTCTGCCTAACATACAAAGCTATGTCAAACCCAGAGCTGTTGGACATGCTCCACTTAAAGAAATCCCAATCCAGCTGAGCTACACGCTCTAGGGACCTAAACCTTGTCACCACAATAAACAGAACATGCTGGAGGGATAGATTCCTGTCCCAGAGACTTCCCATACTCTGGAACAGACTACCTATCTATGTCAAACAGAGCTCCTTGTTAACACTCTTCAAGAAAAATCTTGATGATTGGATGGGAAATGGGAAATTCACCCCAGGGATCACTTCTGTGGCTCTGCTCGACAGGGGCACAGGAAAATAATCTTCTTGGGTGGCAAAAGCCAGGGTACATTTTTGGCTAGGCTTATATAGGCCCTAGGGCCAATAGCCTAGTACCTACCTATGAACCTATGAACCTATGAACCTATGAACTGTTATGAGCTCTGAGGTCCATTACAGAAGGCTTGCCTGCAAAAGTTCATTATAATTGGAAATTCTTCCGTAAAGAAATTTCGAGCTTCAGTGGAAAATGCTGTTATTTATGGTGTAGCCATTCCATGAATCCTGTGAAGACCCATATTGGAAGATCTGCATGCACATCATCCAGGAGTTACTAAAATGAAAGCATTAGCTAGAAAGTCTGTCTGCTTACCAAAGTTACATGAAGAGATTAAATGTATGTGCACAGAATGCGTGCCAAGCACCATCAAAGTCTTGGGAATTCCCAGATGATTGTTAATAATGACTGTGTAGTGGTTTTGCTGAACCATTTATGAGTAATTGATTCCTGCATGTAACAGCTGTACATATTGAACCTGACTAGCAGTATTGTGTAAGACTAAACACATCTTGGACTACTGTTAATCATTTAAGACTATTGGCTGTTTACAGTTCACTTGAACTTATTACTACTGAGAATGAAATGCAGTTTATAGTAGAAGAATGTATATATTTTTTCTTAAGCAAAATGAAATAACCCATTCCACTAATGTTCAGAGAATCCATCAGTCAGTGGGTTAGCTAATTGTCAAAATAGATTTGTAGAAATGATTAAATGCTATCTTGAAAAATGAGGATGGCATATTGCTTTGACTGTTGTAGTACATAACAACTTTGAAATGTATTACAGGATAGTCAACTGCATATTTTTCCTGAGCAGATATAAGAGAATTAGACTGGACCTAATGAAATTCAGATTTTTTGGAACCCTTAAAAAATAGTTCTTGCAAAAACTCCAATATGACAAACATGCTAAAGACAGGACACTCACTGTAGAGATTCAGTGTGTCTAATAGATACGACTTGGGAGGGCCTAAGTGGATCTCCGGCATTATCGTGAGAATGACAAGCAGTTTCTTAGTAAGTTAATTTTTTACAAGACATAAAGAGAACAGTTAAGACTTAAACCATCTCTGACTAAGGATAATTTTGTTAGGGCTTTCTTCTAACTATTTATTAGGTCTTTATCAGAAACAAATGCACACAACAATGATCCTTCTTAAACAGCAATATCTAATCATATGACAGTACAATGCCTAATATCTTAACGATTTAAAATTTGAGTAACTCTATTACTGCTAAATGAATAAATAATGAACCTGTTCAAATTTGCAAGATAAATTATTTTAAGATTATTAATTATCACTGTTAAATGTTACTGCCACACTCCATTTTCTTGAGACACGTTTTTTTCTGTTGTTTCTAGCAAATAAATGAATTTGGTAGACACATTAACTGATGTTAAATTGTTTACCAGGAAGGTAAATTTAGAAATTATTGATTTTAATAAACAGAGAGATAATTGCTGACAATAGACTTGCCAAGTTGAGTACTTTTAATCCATCATTGCATTGGGTTATTGCCCTGTCTGAGCAGTTGTATGAAGCTGATTTGAGAAAGTTAGCTGGAAAGAAACAAATCTCTGTTTTATTACAACTTAGCAGGTGAGGAGAGGCAGCTGTTGTATGCTTTGATCACTGACAAAAAATATTCATATGATGAAGGCTGATAAAGATGGCTTCACCATGTGAATCATGACTACTTCAGATTACATGGGTAAAATAATGATTATTTTGAATGATTAGGGTACATACATGAAAGCTTATACTTTGTGTGAAGTGACAAGTATGCCAATTGGTATTCATTAAACAGACCTACACGTTGCAAAAGGGTAAGTAGCAGAATATGTTAATGAAAGCATAAGTAGGTGAAATACATGATAATGAATCAATTCAACAAGGCATAGTGATTCAGGAACATATCTCATCTTTGTGTATATGCAACACTCTCTTTTGGCATCATTTCCAAAACTCTTTGGAATGCAGCCATGAACACACTAAGAAAAAATGGTAGGAGTTGCTGCAATTATTATTAACCTGTACGTGCAACAGGTTTTAATACAAGTTGCTGCTGCTACTGCAAGACCTTGGCCTAGAAAAGAGTGTTCAGACCACCTTTGACATATCATGGACTTCATGATACAGACTACTAAAGTGCTACAACGTGGAGAGGGATACCTTAGAGGAAGTTTGCAACCTTTGCCACTCTCACCTGAAGCTCTGGGGAAGTTGTGTAACATTACATACACTAGCTACAGGCACTTCTCAGAAACCCACAGATGATATATTAGGGGTGTCACAGGCCATGGCCTCAAGAATATTACACCAATGTCAAATGCAATCCTGCGACATGTAAATGATAATATCTAGCTTCCACATATCCCAGAGGAGAGAGCCATCATGATGTAACATTTGTATCCTGAGGTTCTGGGGGCCATAGACTACCCACACATTGAAATAAAAAATTATCATGTGTGGAACACTGAATGAGGTACATCAGCAGGAACAGGATATCACTCTATCAATTGTCAGATGGTCTGTAATACCCAAGGGATCATCTATAATGTGTGTGCAGGTAACTTTGGCAGTTTTCATTACACACACACACACATATATATATATATATATATATATATATATATATATATATATACGGCACACCTGTGAACTGTATGTAAGGTTTTCGGGAGGTGAAATTCCACAAGGGCATCAAGTGGGGAATGCAGGTTATGGAACCTTAGCTCATGATACCCATGTGAAACCCACACACCCCCACTGAGCAAAGTTACAACGATGCACATGCTCAAACTAGGACTATTATAGTGTGTATATTTAGTTGGCTCAAATATATCTAGACACATTTGGTGTGGCCCTGCAGTATGACCCACTCACCTTGGCCAAAGAATCTGTGCCATGTATCATGATATAATTAGCAGGAAATCAGTAGGGGTTGCAGTTGGCATAAACATTTGGGGGTTGGCACAGGTGTTAGGGTTGGCATAATTTTTAAAGTGCCTCACATTCAAGGAAACTTGCCTATGCTTAAAATGGCCCACAAGGGCAGCTGACCTAGTATTTACCTATGAACCTATAATCCTGTGAAAATCTGCAACAAGGACAAGAAGGCCAAAGACTGCAGTCCCCAGCACCACAGGCAGGGCCAGCAAGACCAGCAGACACAGAGGATGACTCTGAGGAAGAACCAGCAGCTGTGGATGATCCTGGCAGATCTAGGTGTGCACAATATGCTATGGCCCATGCTAAGATGTCCAAGATAACATACACATACTCACTACCTAAGTGAAAATCTGAGCACAAACAAACTTTAACAATGACGTAGGTAAAATTAGCACCATTTACTTACTTGTGTTTTGTGAGCATCAGACTTAGTCAGCCTCAGGAAAAAAAAGCAACTCATAGCAGCAGCATTAACAAATGTAAGTGATGAACCTGTAATGAAGAGATAACAATTAATATGACCTCACAAGCAATTATTGTGCATTAATAAGATAAAACATGACTCAACTGTACAGGAATGTCAGCAGTAATTCATGAGTGATATATGCAATATAAATATTATTCTGCCCAGTACCGCGGCTCACACAATCAAAGTTGCACATCTTAGATACCCCAACAGGGACCAGGGCAATTTTAACATCATTTGCAAATGGTCCTGAGCAAGCACCAATTATTTACTAGCAGGACTGCATTATTAATAATAATGCTGCAAATACAATGCGGATCACACAATATATAACAAACATTTGAACCTGAGCATGAAAACCATGATAGCAATCAGTACAATAACACATCAAGTGGAAAAAAGACACTTGGTATGTCACTCTCTCATTGGATAAATGTGTGATGTGTGTGATGCCCCTGCACTGGACCAGTAATCAAGGAGCCTCAATCCTCACCACTAACACCAGTGAGGTACATGCTCATTGGGAGGATGACAAGTATACACACAGTAAAGTACAATTTCTCTTAAGAGAACACAGAGATCACAGTCAGTCTGGGGATGATTTCTCCCTCTCTGTCCAGATCCCCAGTAAGACTCCCCACTGGCACAGCTATGGGGTAAAGATCTCAGCTGTGTGGTCAAGCCAAAACCTCCAGCACCCTCTCTGTCTAACCAGTGCTTTGTGTCCCTGCCCAAGTAGCTGACAAACATACACTTTGAGATTTGATTTATATACAAACAGACACTCCTAAGGAAGGCTGACACAGGTTTTCTAGCTATGCCCCCTTCTGCCCAAACTACACGGTAGTATCACCTGCCACCAACCACCCTTATCAACTAGTATAAAGGCTCTTACCAAAGGGTGTCCAATTCTACTGTGTGATGTTACTGTTATCCAAATAGTAAGTGTGGCCAATGCTAAGGCTATTTAGGAGTGTCCTATACAGTGTCACCATATACATATACAAGTACTCTAAGAGCTTAAATATCTCTATACAAAAAAACAGCCACAATTAAAAGGCTTAAATATATTTAATAATAAATAATAAAAGTACAAGACAATACTCATTAACTCAACAAAGTAACAATAGAGTTCAGAATCACAGGAAATACTTTAAAACAACATTGTAGGACAGTCTCACATAAATATAGAAAACATCTATATTAATCTTGATATATTCCTATCTATCTCTAAGAGAAACTATGTTCTAAATAACTTACTTGCAGAGCAAGGCAAGTGCTGGTGAGTTGTTAACAGGTCCAGAACAAGATACAAAATGCCCTGACTTTCTCTTTGAGATAGTTCTTAAATTAATTATATACATTACTGCTGAATCATATCAGATTACATCATTCTTGTCACCTCTGCCTAAGTTCCCCAGGCTAGCAGGAACTTAAATTTTAACATGTCTCTGTTAAAAATACTTATCTCTCAGAAGCTGACAATTGTATCTTAGAAGCTTGCCTGAAACTGAAAGTCATAAAACAATTACCTTGGAAACCTATAATTACCAATGTTTCCAGACAATAGAAAGAAGCCCCTAGCCTAGACATGCTGTCTCTTAACTGAGATAAACTAACTTTTAAGCACATAGTAAAACTCTTTACTTAGCAACTTATTTTCTTAAGAGTTTTGCATGTTAACTCTGCATATCCCAATTTCTACTATGTAACATACATTTACATTTAATAATGAATTTCTTTACTTAAATAGAGTTCTGATACATGTTTAGGAAAAATGTATATATATTAGCTGATAGTAATTTGTTTTAAGAAGTCATGAATGTGTTTTGTATAGTATATTTGATAAGAAAGCTTAAAAGATCTTCAGATCTTTTTGTCTATTCAATGATGACAAATACGTTTCTAGTTAATTGCATAATTGAATTACACTTTGATTAATGTATTGAATAATGAGACTGCTTTTCACTATATAAGCCTAAGGTTTATTTTGATGTATATGGTCTGAGGAAGCGTATCAGGAGATACGCGAAAGTGCTTACCACCGTTACAAATAAAATTTTCACAGTTTTATCATTGGTCGTGGAGAGTCTAAAGTTTGTTTTTCTAACACCATACATTTACATAGGCATAGAGTTTATACACATTTCTGCTCTTTTCCAGCAGGGTGCACTGTAGTTACAGTCTTGAAGCTCAGTACAGAACATATAATTTTCTTACATTTTTAACGCAAGCATACAAATCATATTACTATTCACAAATGACATGGAATTATTTACAAAATTCTGTCTAGCTGGGCTGGCAGTTTCACATTTCTGTATAAATCATATTAACATTTTCAAGTGACATATAATTATTTACAAAATTCCAGCTAGCTGGGCTGGCAACATCTCGGTTTATCACAGTGTGTAACAGCAACAACAATGCATGGTTTGATTCTAGTTTTTGATAATTTGAATGTACTATTCACAGTGACACAAATATTTTGGCATTGTAACCTGAAATATTGTTAGTAGTAGTAACACATTTTTATATGCATGATGTAAAAAATAAGGCATTTACTAAAGTGTAAGTAAATAAAATCAGTAACATGATAAATGTGGAAGTATTTCTAATATTCTGGATTAACCATGTATATCTCTGAAGGAGTAGTCATGTTGGTAATACATATCCTTTAAAAATATGCATTTCTTACTTGTACATGGTATATACAGAAGGATATTATGCAATCTACTGTGTGGTCCCTTCCTCAGGAAGTGTCATTACATGAAGGCATGATAATGTGTAACAGAAATGCAAGTTCTTATGTGGCAAAGACTGTTAAAAGATTGAATGAGTCAGGGTAATGCCATAGGTGCTGGGTTCATTGCTAGAGATAGGCTTTTTTGTAATTTTTTTTAGTTTCTATATTTGTGTAATGCTTGGAAAGTACGCATCATTACATGTCAGTGGTCCCTGTCAGTCAGTGACAGTTCATGTTGGAAAACAAAAATTTGATATTTTAATTTGGGCTACCATCAGTAAAAGAGGTATCACTCAAAGTTTGTATTTTATATGTCATACCAACCCATTATGTCCCACTCCACAATATTTACCTCTTACCATAGAGCTGATGTTATGTCATATCACTATGTGAGAAGACTGAATGAATGATCAATATCCACCATAGCAGGGAGCATGTTTAGAGGTGACAATACATCTTTCGAAATGTCAGTCTGTTATCATCATCAAAAACATCTAAGGATTATACAGTGAGCAACACACATGGCCAAGTCTACCTATCATATTTCAAATCTCCAGTGTATTTTGAAGGAATCATACCTAATTTCTCTGTCAGGCCATCTGTGTGTTTTCTATTGCACAAATGGAGCTGGCAAGCTCTTCCAGTGTTGCACTCAGGCTGGTACAAGTAAAATCTGAATTAGGTGCTAGTTTAGTGCCATATTTATAGATGTCCTTCAGAAGATGTGATGGATGAAGGTGAGGGTGGTGCTCTATTTTGATTGCAAAGGTGATGTGAAAAGGAGTCTCATAAAGTGCTACACCAATAGGCTTCTACAGGAAAACTATACTAGGTCTCAGTATAAGGCTGAGGCTTGGAATGGCTTGGCCAGGGCTGTCACCAGTGCAACTGTCATTCCACACAGTGGCTAATAATGTTGTCACCATTATAGTGACATGAAGAGGTGCAAGCAGGACCTATTGAGCTGATTGGAGGTAGAATTTAGAACTGTGAACACCCCATGAGTTGTGCACATATAGTGACCATCACTCACAAGCCAAAATAGTACCATGGATCAGTTAGGAATACACTTATTCACTGTGCTTCTTATTCTTCTGTTTTGTACTCTGTGCAGCTGCTGAGGGCATTACTAGAAACAAGAAGGCACAATAGGAACAACTGACACAGCTTAGAGAGGCATGAGGTGAATATGGCTCTGGTATTAATGCAAGCAAGATCATAATACAGCTAAAACTTAGTAATTCTTTTTCCGAATTTCAAGGCAACAGTCCATATGAAATTGAGACACACACACACACACACACACACACACACACACACACACACACACACACACACACACACACACAACTGGGCATGTATAACTAACTATATATCAAGCATACATGCCTGCACCAGTAGGTCTTGATTGCTGCATTAGGCAATGAGTAAATCAACTTAGCTGTGTGTGGGTTCATTGCCAAACAGCAGCAGTTAGCTTTTATTATATAATAATATTCAAAATTATTTACTGCAATATTAAATAACATAAAGCATTCTACTGTGTGACCATATATATATATATATATATATATATATATATATATATATATATATATATATATATATACACACACACACACAATATAGAATGCATATAGCAGATATGTCATTGTCACCTAACTATTTCCATTTTATTTATAATAGTTGTATATTTATTTATTTTTTTATTATTTATTTATTTTACATTTGTTGACCGGGCTAGTCTAACTGGATATATGTCCATTTTCAGCAGAGGCCCGGGGAGAAAAGCTCCAAAACAGTATTAAATAAATTGAATAAAGATACAAAGCCTCTACTTAAAGAAAACATTATAACACTAGATTAATGCAAAAAAGTAATGTATTTTAATAATTAATGTATTTTAATGATTAATGTAAAATTGATTTATTTTATGACATTTTAATGCCTTCACATCATATCTGGATATAGCAAAGGTTAACATAGTTTATGTGCTGTTTTTGCTTATATTTTGAAATATAAATCTGATATAGCATTGATGATATTCTATGTTTTTTCTCCTCCAACCCCGTATCTCTCTTTTACTCTTTTTTTTTTTTTTTTCCTTTTTTATTTTATTTTTCTGTGTGGAGACATTGCTGCTGCTGCAACACCAATGAACATCAGCAAAGGGAGCTAGACTGAACACTGGGGATTGAATTGCCATACCACTACAGATGACTGCAATGGCACCACCACAGACAGCACAGACACCTAGCATGTCTGGGTCCCAACCTGTCAGCATTCCCTCCACAATGTCTGCACTATCTGCTCAAAGTGTGTCAGGTAGCTCTGCCCCAGATGCTGGTGCAAGGTACCCTCTCAGAGTAGTACTAGTAGTGGTGGAAATGTTGTCACCCATCAGAAGCTGACAGAGCTAATGGATGACATCATGGAGAGGGGCCTTGGTGCCCAGATTGGCAGAAATAGGCAAGTGTCAAACTGTAAAGTCAATTCCCTGTTTAGTACTGATTCAGGAATCTGAGACAGGAGACAAGTATTACAGTTCTGAGAGTAAGAACTAGAGTCTCACTGTGCTCATGCTGGATGTGGCTGCACCTCTAATGCCCCCTACCTAACCTTAATCCTTGTACCCCCTAAACATTTGTGTTCATGACCAACTCTGTCCTTGTATATCCTGTATGTTTGCACATGCAACTTAACCTACCCTACCTACTTTATCCTTTTATTCCTAAGCCCCTTCCCTGACAGTCCACTTGCCAAAAATATAAAAAAATGGATACATGTTCCAAAGAAATGATGCCCCATACATATTTGTCCATTTTGCCCATGTGTCTGCTTGACATAGTGGATTTTATCCAATTGCCCATACATCTGCATTACGGTGTCATCTAGCCCTTGCGTAGGAGTCTAAACAAGAAACTGCACTCCCTGGAAGCATCCCTCACCTTGGAAGATGATAATGTCTGTGAAGTCACCCAGACATGGTTCAAAGCCTTGGAAAGTACCCCAGCCTTGCAGGACTACAAATATACATTCAGACCACAAACTAAGCATGAAAGATCCAAAGGAGGAGGCTTATCCACCTTCATTAAGGATAAGTGCACATCAAGACTGGTCAAACACTATCACACTCTCTTGAGCTACTCCATATCCAATTAACTACATGCAAAGCCCCCTACCACATCATAGCTAGCTATAGGCCCCCCCTATCATGAAATAGGAAAAGCATACCATATATGTGGAATTACTGGAGTCACTTGCCATACAGCCCAACACCTAACTCATTGGAGATTTTAATTATCTTACCATTTACTGGGAAACATACACGACCACAAGGATGCTGGCTCAGAGATTCTTCGACTTTGTCAATGGAAATGCTCTGGAGCAGCTAGTCAGCACACCCTTAAGAGGCTCAAATGTCCTGGACATAATACTCACTAACATGGGAGAGCATTGCACCCTCATGTGATGTCCTCCCCGGTAAGCACAGACCATAAACCAGCCTCTTTTGATGTAATTATAAGGCCCCATCAAGTTCAAAAATGCTTAAGAATTTTTACAAGACAAATTACCTCCTACTAAGCGATGGTATAAGACGTTTCAAAGACCCCAGATGTGTACACCAATGTCTTGTATAACCACTTAAGCAGTTGTATAGAATCAGATGTACCTGACCAGAATAAAACTACAAATATACATTCAGACCACAAACTGACCAGGTCAACCCCTTGTATAATCAGGCTATACAACAAAAGAAAGAAACAAGAGGGAACTGACTCAACAGAGGAAATTAGTTTTTCTCTAGCCTAAACAAACAAATTAGAGATCTTATCAAGTCCTCCAAAGCTAATTATGAAACAAAAAATAATCACAATGCATTATTTAACTAAATCCAAAATCTAAAGGGGATACCCAGCTATGCGCTGAACTGGTTGTTGATGGTATCACTCATACTCAACCAGACATAATAGCCAACCTGCTAGCTGATAGATTTGGAGCAAACTTCACCCCCCCCATCCCCCACCAATCATCCCTCACATTATACCTGCCACCATTCCTCAGCCTATTATCTCAAGAGAACAGGTCATCTCTGTGCATTCCAAGGCCCCAAAAGCATGGCATCAGTGGGAACAGACAACATCCCAGGTTGCCTTTTAAACAACTTAAAACATGACCAAGCAGACCCACTTGGATTCCTGTTTAACCACAGCCTGCAGACTGACTATGTTCTGGCAGAATGTAGGAGAGCAATAGTAATCCCTCTACACAAAGGTAAACCATCAACCAACCTTGGGAATTATAGGCCTATAAGCTTGACTAGCCTCAACTATAAAGCCATGGAAAGAATCATTATGGACCTTATCAATAAGGACATAAGTTATCTCCAAAGGCTAGATCCAACTAAGTTTGTATTATTATTCTCTTTGGGAAAGCTAACATCCCTGCTAAGTGCATTACAAACATAACAGCACCTCCGTAAGCATAGATCCTGTGGTACCTGAAATAGGTACTCAGGTTGTTAGCAATCTGAACTTCAGTCACCACATATCCACAGTGGTAAGGACATCCTTCTATGTGACACATCTGAAAACTAAAGGCATCATATCTAGATCTAAGGATGTTATAATACTTCCTAAAATGTTATGAATTGTACTTTGTCTCTGTATATGTGAAATAACTCTGTATGTTGTTTACTTGCCTTTGTATATTTACAAACTCTGGAGCTTTTCTCCTGGGGCCTCCTCTGAAAATGGACATTTATCCAGTCGGATCCTCCCGATCAACAAATGTAAAATAAAATAAATAAATAAATAAAAAAGGATGTTATAATCCCATTATACTCAGCCCTCATCAGACCAATAATTGAGTACAAGGTCCCCTTTTGTCTGTATCTCACCAGACACCTGCAACTGCAGGAAAAACCACAGAGGTTTCTCACCAAGAAAATACAGGGTACACAAAACAAGTCCTACTCAAAAAGACTGAAAGCCCTCTCACTGTATTCTGCCTCCTACAGGGTGCTAAGGGGTGACCTGTGCCTGACTTACAAGGCAATCTCTGACCCAGCCCTGATGGAAATGTTACACATTCATAATCTTAATCCAACCTCTGACATTACAAATCGTGCTGGAGAGATAGATACATCTCTCAGAGACTACCCCTTCTCTGGAACAAGCTTCCCATTCACATGAAGCAGAGCCCCTCCCTGACCATCTTTAAATGCAACCTAGATTAATGGATGGGTGACCAAAACTTCCCTCCTGGGGTGGCACACACGTCCGTTATGGACAGAGGCAGTCTGTTTTAATTACCATAGACCCATACCACAGCAAACCTCTCTCACCTAAAAACTGACAATTGGGGCAGTTCAGGATAAATATGGCTAGGCTTGTAAGGGTTCCTGGCAATTAGCCTACAGTAGTAACCACCTATGAACCTGATATTGTGTCTATCTAAATTCATGAAATTTCTATTACATGTATACATCTGTTTTGCGACAAAGTGGATAGCTATAGTGCTCTCTTACCACCACCACCATCATACACATTTCTTTATTCTTTGCCCTGTATCCTACTCTTTGCTTGCTCTAATTTTCATCACTGTCCTATCAACCACTTTTTCACATGTTTAATATGGGCAAAAAATAGTATCACACACAATACATGTGGCCAGAGATGGCTTATAAAAAAAAAAAAAAACCTTCAGTTTTTGTCTTCAGCATTTGTGTGACACTTGGCATCATACAACAGTGCTGAATAATGGTAAATAGGTTTCACATCCTATGTCAAAAACTGAAGAGTTTACCTTTGACCTCACTTGTACAGTTATCTTTATCCTCGCTGTGTTATGGAGACATAGATTGATGGCATGAATGTTAGACATTTATTAGGCATCCAGATATAATGTACACCTTATGGGATGTCAGAGTTGTCATTACTGTCATGAAACCTGATGCATTCTCCCTTGCTTCAGTGTTTTGTCACTGACCCTTTAAATGTATGATTTTAACTTTGCAAAGTATGACTTCATATGTGGTGTGCTAAGATAATGCTTGGGTCGGGAGCATGTTTTTTGCATTATGCCAAGGATTTGAATCCAGAAGTATGCCAAACATTATTTAATGTTAGTTTCATATCAATATTGTGTGTGTAACTGTTGACTACATATATTATTAACCCTGCATGATCCTGCTTATTTCTTAATCATGTTTCTACTCTCCTACCCCTGCCTGCTCCATACCAGAAACACTTTGTTGTACGGAGAATGACAGAATCATTATCATGCAACACATGAGAGTAACATACCACAAAGATGGCCAGAAATGACGCATAAACAAAAATGTCTTTATGTCTCTCTCTATCCCCCACCTTCTGTCTCATTGACTGCTGACACTTAATCATTCTTTGTACTCAGCATTTCTGTAATGCCAAGCACCAAACAGCAACTGTAACTCAAGGTAATTAGCAGTTAACATCTTATGAAAAAATGGTGTTTTGCTTTTGTCCACATTAGTCGAATGTCCCTCTTATTACTGTACTTATTTTTGCTGTGTTATGGAAGGACGGACTGACAACACCACTCTGAGGAGACAGTTATAATCATATGTCAATTAGGCTGCAGAGTTGAATGCACACAAAAAAGAATGCTTCAGTTGTAACTACTGTTTTTAAGTATGTTTCATACAAACTTTTTGGCTTCATAGTGCTTCCATAGTGTTTTTGCACCTGATATTTGCCTTCCTTTGATCAGCTATTGGTCAAGTCCATAGACTGCCTATGCAGTTTGGCAGGTGCCCAAATCCAGCATCAGGTCAACAAATATTGAACACTGTATTTTTTTGTTAATTGTCAACTCATGGATTCATGCATACATATGTGATTCTACCAGCATTAACATGCTTGGTGCCTTATGTGGTTCATAATCAGCTGAAAAATGCCTTCCCAGAATAAGTGAAAGACACTTAGTACAATGAAGGATTTATGAGTTAACAAGCATATTACATTAGGTACATCTTGTATTGCTACTATACATACATAAATTGATAGGAGGAATTACTTTGCAATGCCTTGCTTTTTCTGAAGTCTTTTAATTACAACACCTACATGTACGTTATTATGTATTGACTATAGTACTCAGTGATGCCATACAAAACATACATTTACATAAGGAGCAGTACAACATGCCTCGATACATGGACAGTCACCACATATGAGGACAATCTTACTATGCACCCGTAGTATCCATATAATGAGTACCTTACTGCAATTATCACGACAAATGTGTAAATTATGACAAAGAAAACATGAACATGTACTTTACTGCAATTATTACAACAAATGTGCAAATCATGACAAAAAAAAATTAACATACACATTTGTTCATAAATGGATCAAAATTCAGAACTCTTTTTACTTGCGTACTCCTTATTTGCATGAAAGTTGGCTTGGAGTTAATACACAGCACTGTTAAGCCCTATTCTAAGTTCAAAAAGTTCAAAAAATAATTATGCATGCGTTAATACTTTTCCATCAATGGCACAAATGAGCTTGTCATTGCTGTGCTTCAGGAAGCTATTTACACAAAAAGTAACTAATGTCAGTTCTTGTATTACTAGCATATGTTGTAATGCACTGTTATACTCAAGATATGATAAGTTAACTGTGATGCTGTCTAAACACTTTATTATGTAAATATATGTCTGCACTACAACATTAGACTTGCAACTGATTTACAGTGGTGTGAAACCTTTGCACACATACATACTGAGTGGTATTAAGTTACATACTTTCATATATTTGACCTGTGTTTGTAATTTACACTGCACATTGTCCAAATATAAGAAAAATATTGAAAATGACACAAAATGAGTACTATAAGCATGCAATCATCCTGAGTTGACCAGCCATGTATGTTTGGCTGTCAAGCTACTGTTTCGTAAGTGTGATTATCATCAATACACCATACTGTGAAACAGCTACTTGTCACTCACACTACCACAATGTAATGAATGACAGAACAGATAACTTATTTGAGCAGTATGTAATTAGTTGCCATCAACGAAGTTCTGTTTGCTCTGCTTGTCAAGGCATATTCCTTTTCACCCAACCCTGTAATGCACACTGTCTTCTCTGTAACACACTGATGTGGTAGTCCTTACACATGTGTGGTATCTTACATTTAAAGTAAGATGTATCCTGTGGCACTTGTGGGTGATACACTGCACTGTAGAAGGTGTACTTAGCAATGTTTTCAAATACAACAGTGACTTTCTAACATGCAAGTGTGTGTGTTTGTGTGTTTGGGGAGGGGTGGTGTGTGTCTGTAGTGATAAGGAAGACTGGGTTCACACACATGTCTGATGTGGACACTTTCACTCAGGAAAAACTTTTATGCTGGGAGAGGACCCCCATCCATTCCTTCCAGTTTTAGACAAGAAATCCTCTCTTCAACACACTGGTAATATCATCCTTTCAAATGTACTCTGTCTCAATGTTTGATCAGACTTTTCTTGTGGCACTTGCAGTTGATACTTTGTTCTCCAGACTGTGCAACTACAGTAGATACTGTAGATAAGTGGTTTGAATCCAGCAATGACTGACTACTCTGAGTGTGGGTGTCGCTCTACAGTGCTAGGTAAAAATGGTTTCACTCACTGAGATATTGTGCAGCTTTACAGTGGGAGTTACTCTCCCAACACTTTCAGTCCCTTTTAACACACATGTCACCCTAGCAAAACAATGCTGATGTCATCCTTTCACATGTGCACTATTTCAAAACATGTATTGTGTGAATATACATGTAGCTATAAAAAATATCACCCACAGATCTGATGCGCAGATGTATAGCCTGGGAGGTTTTTCACTACTTTCTGTCCATTTTAGAACAGAAAACTGCTTTGTTAAACACTGACAAGCCCATTTGGTGAAAAGTGATTTATCTCACCGTTATAGTAGGCCTTCTTCTATGGGATCAGGAAATGATGCAATATTCTTTAGACTGGGGATGTAGCAAAGCATGAGTTTGAATAGGATATTCTACATGTATGTGGTTCTACAGGCACAGGGATGACTGGATACACCTACTGTCATCCAAGACTTAGTGACAAGGAGAAAAATCACACCACTCCTTAAATAGTTTAAAGTCACACATATGCCTTGCAGTACTGTGATGTCATGCCTTCAAATATACCCTGCCTCACATTTGCAGTATGACTTCTCCTGTGGCATGTGCAGTCAATATAATATCTTCTAGCTTGTGTAGCTAGATCAATAGGTGTTCAAAACTTGTAGTGACTAATAGCATGAGTGTGTGTTACTCTAGTGCTAGGGGTGAGTGACATTTAGCACAGTTGTAATGTGTACTATTACAATTTTAGAGGGATCTCACATTACTTTTAGCCCAAACAACTGATTTGCACTGCAATAATGATGAAATGCCTTCAAATATATTTTGTCTCACAGATGTGGTAACAATTTGCCCATGGGACATGTAATTAATATGCAGTTCTGTGGATTGTGGGCTTATGTAAACAGCTGTTCAGCACCAGACAAAGACAGCATCATGTGAGTTTACTGACCTGACACATTGGCACATGCAACATTGTGTTAATTTATTTCTATCTTTTTTAGTTCTAACAGTCTAACAAAGCCCTTTCAACACACTGGGGATTCCATACCACTTAGATAAGTATTTTATGATGCTCATGGTGAGTTATCTTGTGGCACATGCAGTTAATTCTGACTTCTGTAGCATGTGAGCTCAGAAAGGTATTGGTTGAAATCTGAGAATGTATATGCGCAAAGCAATATGAGAGGACAAGAGTGGCCTACCTAACAATCAGCACTATGGATAAATCACACTTGTCTGAACAATAACATTCTTTTAATACCTCAAAATAATTTGTATTAGATTAATGACCATCAAAAGCCTTTCCTGCCTCACACCTTAAAGTGTTATTTGTGACACCCTCTATTACTATTTCCTATAGCAGATTAAGTTACTATAAAGCTCTGAGAAGTGTGTAACATGATAGGCAGTGGTTTGAATGTTGTAAGGTCTGTCTGTCAGACAATTGTGACAGGTATGAGTGACTTAGTTAAAGACTGGAGATACAGCACAGTAAGAGGGCTACTTTTTTTAGGTCTCAGATGCCATGTTAGTGTAGCCATAACCATTCCAATAGGATACTGATATAGTCCATTTAAATCATTAACACCTAAGGGGTGTGGAATGTCACACCTCTAACAACCTACACACATCTTGCATTCCAGAAAATTTTCTGAAAAGTAAACTTCAAAAGCATAAGATAACCAAAAAAAAGTATTTTGTGAACAATATAAGCAATTAAAACTATAAAAATAGCAATGTAATAAGTAAGACGTATTCTTTGCAGTGATAATAGTTAGAGCATTCATAGTTAATTCTTAGTTAGATGCCCTTAAGTCAAAATCAACTCATGGCAACTCTATGGGTAGGCTCATAGCATTTTTGTGGCATATTATGGAAGTAGATTGCCATGGCTTTCTTCTGTACAGATACTGCTACTGCCCAGTCATGCCCCAACCAGGCTGGAAGTTGTATAACATAGACAAATATTTTTAGAACATTTTTCTTAACCAGACATAAGCATTCACGTGACAACAAGAAATTCCTCCATGAATGCACGCTCATTGAGGCTTTTACAGTGAAATGAAAACAAATGATTAATTCCATAATTAGCAATATAAGTAACACTGAATATCTTTCAAGTTAAGCAATTTATATTGCAACGGTTTTCTTCAACAACATCTAAGGTTTAACATGATGCCATGTAATAGCTTGTAAGTCATTTGTTTTATTAAATAAATATGGAAATATTGTTTATTTTTATAATTACTAACAAACAGATAGCAATATCTCTGGTACAGTGTGATATAAATGGACTCTGCCAGTGAATTTTCCTATCTCCCACCAAAGCATATCACACCATACCCCTCAACATGTAGAACTCTCACTTATGAAAATACGAGCATAAATATGAAAATATGAATAATGCATGATGAACAGTGATTAATTTCTCTCCTGTAAGACATCCTAGATATACAGCCTTGATGTCATTTTGTTAATAAATCCTTGCACTTTCTAGCACTGCTTATTATTAGCTTCTAAGTCACTTAGTAAATAAAGCCAGGCTCTCAAAAAGTTCTGGATGCCATAAAGAGCTATGGATATGAATTGGAGGTACATAAAAACAGGACTATAGGCTTGAATGAGAAAAGTGTGTTCCTTATGACACATCAGATGCGCTTCTTTCTGCAGTATCAAATGTTGATGCACCGCTTTCTCTTTTACTGAGGTCTTACATCAGCACCTGTTCGAGTCTGGCAAGAATATCACTGCCAAGTATGTCAATGAATGCTCACAAATATTATTTAGTTCCCCAAAAATTCTTGTCTGTATTGAATGACTTAATACAAACATTTATGCATGCATATCAATATTTTGTTCACAATATAGAACCTTAAAGGAAATGAGGCCTTATTTATAATTTCTTGATGTGCGTCATGCTCTAAAACCATCAAAATGAGTGAGTGATACTTTCTTGTGATTATGTGTTGGGTAGCTGATGTTGCTGTAGTCCTCACTGTGCTCCCTTATGAACATGCCCAGTATAATGTTGTGTCAGATGAATGCCATTTAGCACAAAGCACATTAAGTATTCAATGTTTTGAGATAGCTGTTATAATTTCTTTTTCTTTGTCAAAAAGTAACAGAGTTTGGCACTGGAAGGTTGGCTTTGCCAACATCTACACAATGGAATTATTGACCTATGCATGGAAGATAATATCATTTGTCACAGGCCAGTGCCCAGTTGGTGTATGTGGAATATAAATCTCAACAGGTCACTTGGTAATACATGTTAATCTTTCATCTGTGTGTGATTAATTTTATTTATTTTTTATTTTTTTATTTTACATTTGTCTAGCTGGATATATGTCCATTTTCAGTAGAGGCCCGGGGAGAAAATTTCCAAGTATTAATACATAGTTTAATAAAAAGTAAACATAAAAGTAATTACAGCTAAAACAGTAAGAAGGAAGTCAAGTAAAAAAAAGTTTTTTTGTTTTTTTTGAGGAAATTGGGAGATTAATAACACAATAGTCTTACACATAAGTGAGATATAAGATCCCACATATTATGTCATGGGCAAAGCATAGTACTTTTTACAAAGTAACATAATTAGAAAGCATAATGAAAAGACTGAGGATAAAGTATGAAAGGAAGAGAAGGAGAAATAGGAAAGGTATCAGAGTTAGTATAGGATGAGTTTATGGATTTAATTATCTTCCTAGGGCTAAATAAAAGAGTTACTTTATGAAAGAGAGGCAGAATTTACACCTATGAGAGAGTGGAGAAACACTCAGAGATAAATAGTCAGTTGGTCAGTTCACTATCTTAATGTATAGTTGAGGAGCTAGGAGACCTCAACTGGGTTATTGGGTAAAGAGGGAGAGAGGGGAAGGTAGGGAGACAAGAAAAGGAAGAGCTAGGCTAGTCTGGGTTAGTGCAGGGGCATATCCATTTTTTATTGAGATACTTTTTGAGATTCTTCTTGAAAATAGGAAGAGAAGTCAGAGATGAGATATCAGAGGGTAACTTGTTCCATAGTTTTCCAACTGAGTTGGAGAACAAGCTATCTCCTGCAGAGTTATTAGCTGTAGTCCTGTTGATCAAAAGTCTTTAATGGCATTGTACTGTCATACAGATATTACTCATGTATGCAACAAGGCTCACTTCAGGGTTAAATGTCAGGTACAATACGATTCCATACTGCATTTACATGTACTTTGACAGACTTTTTTGTTTCAGCATGTTATGGTATAGCAGCTGCAGCAGGAAGGAAACATGTCATATGATTGATTATGCTCCTACACATGCATCCTATTCAATTAATTATACCCTGGCATTTGATACATTTCCCCTGTAGCTGATGTCATTTCTCCATGATGCTGCCATGTAATTTTGTTTGGCCTAAGTCTTCTCTGGGCTACCTATCCATTTGTGTTATACACATACATACGTACATACAACATCTTATGCAACCCAATTGTCACGGGACAAATTACTTTTACCTTGATTTATGTGTACATGTTAATATATCTCACATGACCATACCCCTCATTTTGCAAGTATATGTCTCACATCTGCTGTAGTTAGACAACTGTAAGTATGGATAACAGAATTTTACTCTGCTGATACGTGGTTCTGTGTACTGTATGTGCCATGTCTTTCTGGCTTGCACTTCATACATACATAATATGTATGAACAATTACACTTTATACCATTCACAACATGAATGTTGCTGCCACAAATGCTTTTCTTACTGAATTAATATTATTATTGGAATTATTTCACAGGTGTCTGTGATGTTTCTCAATATTTCCACATTGTTACAGATACGCACATTGTTATTACAGCTTCATTATTGTTTCCTTCACATACACATAAGGTAATAACAGGGTTACAGTTCTTTAACTTGTATGTATTGTCCAACATTCATCACGTGGATGTAAATTACTTCATTTGATTACTCATACAGTATACATCACAAAAGCAGAGCAGGTCCATCCATCTACAACATGGGTGTAGCTAGGCATTCTCAAACTACTCATGTGAGTACATTTTTCTGAGCATATTTCAGGAAATGTATAGTGGAAAATGCACAGTATATTTTATAACTGCATAATCAATTGTATAATGTAAATTCATGTATAACACATGCTTTGCTAAGACAATTTAAACTGTAAAATAACCTTTCTACAGTTACAAGTGCCAAAATATGACAATGATTGTTTTACAGGATAGGTGAGGGGAGGGGACAGCAGCCTAATGTTACTTTCAACATATGACTTTCTGGATATACAATTGAAGTCTACTACCTGGAGTGCATGCAATATTCCCTACTATATCTACTTTCCTTGCCAACTATTTTCTCACTTCTGAAATTTAAATTAACTTTACATATATAACATTTACTCACTTTGTTACACTATAGCTGTGTCCCTCTCACATTGTTTTGTCCGCATTTCCTTTTTATTATGTAGGTGTGCCCATAAGTGGACAGGATTACTTGTACAGTTATCAATAATTGTAATAAGTGGTAGTTGTATAATAATAATAGTAATAATAATAATAATAATAATAATAATAATAATATATAACTACACTTTCCTTGCTAAGCTCCCCATGCCTATTATATAATTCAATATACCCCTGTCTTATATTGTGGTGTCTTCACATACTCGCTTACTGTGGTTTACTTTATTTATTTAAATTGTGAGCACAAACCTCTGTGCACCTCAACATGGCTGCTAGCAGGTGTTCTGGCCATGAGCAGATGCTACTGAACATGTTGCCTTGCTTACTGGCTTGCATATTTGATGGGAACTGCTGCTCATCTGGCTAATACAAATGAAAGGT
Organism: Protopterus annectens; assembly: GCF_019279795.1. Classification (NCBI taxonomy): domain Eukaryota; kingdom Metazoa; phylum Chordata; order Ceratodontiformes; family Protopteridae; genus Protopterus; species Protopterus annectens. The sequence goes on along the minus strand of NC_056751.1, from coordinate 28,858,674 downwards.
ATAGGCTTAACATGATGTGTACACACATGTTAATGAATCCCTGGGCTAGTTTTACAATTTTGAATAACTATATAAATAATTTATGTTCTTCAGATTAACCAATTTGAGTTCCACAGATTAGCTAACACAGTTTTACATTTTTTTTTATCTTTCTCTTATAACACCTGTCTTCCTTCCACGACAAAAGACATATTGATCTGTGATACCCTGCATTCAATAAACAGAACACATTATTGCCAGGAAATGTGCTATGACTATAGTATACTATTACATCTTTGTCTTATTTTAGGAAGATAGAGTACCTGTTAGGTACTTTTTGCTAAGAAGTCTCACTTAGAAAAGATTGAAAATGTTACTATTCATTTTTTCCTATTCATGTTTGAAATCTTTTCATTTATCAGTAACACTTTACTTGTTACTAAAATCTATGCTCTCTGCATATTATGTGACTAAAACAACAGGAAATATTACAAGAGGTGGAGAATTTTGGAAAATTTCCTAACCCTATTTCTGTTATGCACATGGCAACACAAAGAAACATCTCAAATGGTGAATACTTGTGGTAAAGTTTTGAACTCTGCTACTTATAACCACATAGAAAAACATCTTTCTACTGGAATTTTATGGGGAATGCTTTGAAAGGGGGACACACTCCTGGGAAGAAAGAAAATTCAGCATATTTTTTCTGGTTATGGAATGATTGTGCTGCCTGCAACAGTATGCTTTCCTAAAGTAAGCTGTCAATGAAAAAAGATTTTTCTTTTAAATGTCTTAGTGTTATAAAGACTGTCATTATCTGTGTGTGCTGCAACCTTATAAACATTTAATATGGGTTGGAAGTACTGTCTTCAACTCTAAAATGGAGGAAATAACAAAATATTAGTGAATGCTGCCACATCTACTGATGAGCACCTGAACAGTTCAGCAGGAAATAATGCAGCTGCTACTGCAGTTACTGAGCAACAATTACTAAGGCCTGGTAAAGTTATTGCAGACCTACAGGAAAGGCTGACCACTCCTAACCAGCAATTGGTCAGTCTGCAACAACATCTGACTACAGTTCTGCAAGAGCTAGTCACTGTGATGAGTTAATGAATGACTGGTTTGGGAACTTTGAGTATTGGTATCCTATGAAGAAGCTTGGTTTAGATGATGATGTTAAGGAATTTGTGAGGCACAGAGAGAGAGAACGAGAGAGAGAGAGGAGAGGAGGAAATGGCTTGGACTGAGTGGGCCAGAATGCTGTTGTTGCATCTCTAGGTGAATCACATGGACTTGACAGACACTGATGCACAAAGTTACTAAAAGTTTCACCTGAAACTCAGGCATGTAAATTCCACAAATGGACATTCAGTGTAGATAGAATAGTAATGTCACAAATGTCAGACAATGCATAACCATAAACTGTGGTTAGAACATGGTGTGAACAATGTAAAAAAAAAAAAAGTTTAAAAATTCCGGTTGTCTATAGATTTAAATGGAAACTCATGTGTGATTTAAGAAAGTAGACAGCCCAAATTGGCCCTACATTTAAAAAGACAGTTGTTTCAGCAGAGAGATTGTTGTTAACTGAAAGCTTTAAGACTGGACTGCAAGAATCAAAAACTAATGCTAAGACTTCCTGTCTGAAAAGAAAATGTCTATTTCATATTAATGGATGCTAAGGATACATATTTGTAACAAATGGTATTCGTGTGTTGAGTTTTATGTACAATGCTGTATCTTTAATGTTTTTAGTATTCAAGTATGAGTTTCTATATTGTGGCTCGATGTAGAAGTTTGAATTGCTACATTTGATCTTCTGATTAATAGGGAATGATTATGGTGATATTTCGTTACTTAATGAATCACAGTGTGATTTTGTGTTTGACATTTTTTAAAATTCAGAAATAAAGCCAAACAAAGAAATAATTAAAAAAAACTCTTAATTTAGTTATATACCTGGATCTACAAAGAAACAAAGAGATTGCTAGTTCAAGTAATTTGTGTTAAATGTGGTAGAAAATCACATACTTCACACTGAGCTTGATCGAAGGAAGGACACTGAGGAAACTCGGAGCTATAATATATAACATTAAGTATCCTGTTTTTTGTTTATTTTGTTCTTTATTTCTTTGTTATTTATAGCACTTTGTGTACTGTGTGTTTTTCTAGCTAGTTTCACTGTGTGTGAGGTATTAACTGGAAATTGTCCACATTTATTAAGCATCTGTTGGGTTGTTTATTTCTGATAACTTGTTGCAGTTAACTCTTTTTTCTAGAGGCTCCTTTAGCTGTTTAAAACTTTCATTTAAAGGCTCACTGCTGCTTTTCAACTGTGAGAAACATTTCTGCAGTTTGTTCTAAGTAGTGGGGATATTTGTAGCATTTCCATATTCAGGCATGTATTTGGGCCTAGTGTTTGTGGAGGCTGTGTGTCTGAGCACATATTCAGGGACATCTTGGTTTAGCCAAAGCCATCAGGCATTTCAGTGAGAGAGAATTGTTTGAGGTCATTGGCTGACTGAGGTCACCTGGACTACAGCTTAGACTAAGCACCTCATTGGTTCTTTTGAGATTTCTTTCTTAAAAGCTGTCTCAGGTTTCAACTTTCTGTTACCTAGGAAGTTCAGATGTGAGTGTTCTGCCATTTCACACTGAGCTTGATCGAAGGAAGGACACTGAGGAAACTCGGAGCTATAATATATAACATTAAGTATCCTGTTTTTGTTTATTTTGTTCTTTATTTCTTTGTTATTTATAGCACTTTGTGTACTGTGTATTTTTCTAGCTAGTTTCACTGTGTGTGAGGTATTAACTGGAAATTGTCCACTTTTATTAAGCATCTGTTGGGTTGTTTGTTTCTGATAACTTGTTGCAGTTAAACTCTTTTTTCTAGAGGCTCCTTTAGCTGTTTAAAACTTTCATTTAAAGGCTCACTGCTGCTTTTCAGCTGTGAGAAACATTTCTGCAGTTTGTTTCCCACCCTCCCTCCCTGTTGATATAGTTGGTGGCTTTGCAGTTGCCCGCCCCTAGTGTAAATTTGAGCTGGGACCCTCCTCCCAGTCTAGTGTCATTACCTCATTCTACCCAGTACAGGGAGAATATTTGAGAAGGCCAATCAGCTTAGTTTCTGCTACTCCTTTCTCTCTTTCCTTTCTCTCTTTCCACTTAAAAAAAAATTACCAGCTTTTACTGTATTTGTGTTTCTTCCTACTTTATTTTGCTTTTGCATCATCTTAAAAGTACTCACTTGTACTTATTACTGCTGGTGTAACTCATTCTAAGCCTTTTAGTTTAAGCACTTGGGCTTCAGACCAGTTGCTTTACATTAAGAAGGTTTGTGGTCTGCACTGTAGTGGCAGAACAGGTAGCTTACATCATTCTAAGTTGGGAACTGCTGATTGAGGGCTCAGTGTCTGTTATTCTAAAAGTGTATTAATTCTGGTTTAAGCACTTGGGCTTCAGGCCAGTTATTTTACATTAAGAGGGTTCGTGGTCTGCACTCTTGTGGGAGGAGAGGCTGGACTCTGCCCTTCTGAGCTGGGAATTTCTGGTTAAAGGCTTATAGTGCCTGCATATCTGAACTGCTTCTTACTGAAATTGGTACACCTTGTTTGCTGTAGCATAGACTAGATCCAGGCCTGCTGAATCTAGCTTTGTTTGTATAACTTGAGCACTAATCCAGGCATTCTTTAAAGTATTCAATTGTATTTATTACTGCTTGGTAGTAACTTGATTAAAGTGTAGCTATCATTCTAAGTATTTTGGATTAAGCACTTGAGCTTCAGACCAGTTGTTTTACATTAGGAAGGTTTGTGGCCTGCACTGTGGTGGCAGGACAGGTAGCTTACATCCTTCTAAGTTGGGAACTGCTGATTGAGGGCTCAGTGTCTGTTATTCTAAAAGTGTATTAGTTCTGGTTTAAGCACTTGGGCTTCAGGCCAGTTATTTTACATTAAGAAGGTTCATGGTCTGCACTCTTGTGGGAGGAGAGGCTGGTCTCTGCCCTTCTGAGCTGGGAATTTCTGGTTAAAGGCTTATAGTGCCTGCATATTTGAACTGTTTCTTACTGAAATTGGTACACCTTGTTTCTTGTTTACTGTAGCATATACTAGATCCAGGCCTGCTGAATCTAGCTTTGTTTGTATGCTTGTTGTTTGTTTGCTTGTTATTTCCCTGAAACAATAATTCCACCTAAAACGCGGCTTTTCAGCACTTCTGTGGATCCCTAGTGATATCTGCATTGCTTACTGTACTTATTTCCTTGTTTCACTTGAAAGAAAGTTACTGTTTGTCGTTTTTGCATTTAAGTTACCTGGCACTTGCTCACTAAGTCAGCACTAAAAAATTAAAAGCACTACACCCTCACAAACTCCCCTTGAGTACCTTGTTCCCCATTGTCCCTTTTTTTCAATTATAAAGGAATTCCCAATACTATTCTAGCATGTCCAAAGGTCAGTTGTCAATCTCCTCTCCAGTCCAGCTGGTGAATCTGGGAATCTTGAGGCAATGTTACAACTGCCTCATGTACACAGACAACCCTCTCCTCCTCCCAACAAATTCCAACACATGTGAGAGATGCAACCATATAGCCAAACTGGAGGCTAAGCTCTCTCAACTCAGTACTGGCATAACCAGTCAGGAGGTGAAGGAAACCACACTCACTACAATTCCAGTCTCACATAGACCTACCACGACAGCAAACCAAACACATAAACACACAAAAACATACTCTGAGGCTCTAAATAAAAATCTGCTTAAGCAGCAGAGACCTCCAAAGCAGACACCCAAGCAACCGCTACCCCAAAACAAAACACGTGCAACACATAGCTCACAAAGCCAGTGTGCCGAACAGTCACAGCCCTTAAGGCTAAACAACACACCTGATACACTTGTAATAGGTGACCCTATCATCAGGCACACTGACGTCCCGCTCACCAGGCTGAACAAGGAGAAGGTCATGGTGAGCTGCCTGTCGGGCGCTAGGATCCACCACATATCACAAGCACTCAGGTCACTCCAAGGCAAGTACAAATATGACTCAGTCATTGTCCATGCTGGTGTGAATGACCTGAGACATACCTCCTGGACTACATGAAAAAAGACATACAGGAGCTCACTGAGCATGTAGCCCAGGCCGGTATGACCCTGACCTTGAGTAGCATCTTACCCTCACCAAAAATGATGCCACAATATGAAGACAAGATGATCAATTTCAACAATTGGCTTAAGTATTGGTGTTATTCAAAGGGGATCCAATGCCTGTCAGCCTGGGATGCCATGCTCGACAAGCCACTATGCTTCGCTAGGGACGGCTTGCACCTGTCCACCCTGGGCTTTTGGATATTGGCAAAGGCTCTTGCTACCCCATAGTGCCTTTTTAGGCAAGGCTCAAAAGACAAACCCACCTCCATAGGTATCACAAGGGATAAGAAACTAAGAGTAATGCTACTCAATGCCAGAAGTCTAAACCTCAAGATGCATGCACTCGAAACTCTCCTTAGCATGGAGAACATCGATATCTGTGCAGTAACAGAAACCTGGTTCAAGGCTCCCGAGAGCACCTCAGCACTACCAGGTTATACCTCATACCATGCTTTTCAGCCCCAAAACTTGGACCAAACCACAAAAGGAGGGGGAGTATCAATATTCGTCAAAGATACCCACACCTCCAGGTTGGTGGCACAGCACGAAGCATCAGAGACTATCCATGTCCAACTAACAGTGGGTAAAACTGCCTTCCAGTTTATAGCCTGCTACAGACCACCCTTCCAAACCCAGGAACCCCACTCAACCTTCCTGAGAACACTGGAAAATATGAAGGTCTTTCCAAACACCATTATATTGGGCGACTTCAACTACCCAAACATAGACTTGGAGCATTACTCTAGCTCCAACACCCTAGCCCAAAGGTTCCTAGAATTTATAAACTCAAATGCTATGGAACAACTTGTTACCACTCCCACAAGAGGGGAAAACATACTGGACCTGATCATCACCAACATCTGGACTCTATGCTCCAGACCAGAAGTGTATCCCTCACTGGTAAGATCAGACCATAAACTAATCTCACTGGATATTCACATCCCGACCCCACCCCCTGCCCAGAAAACCACAGTGAAAAACTTCTCTAAAGCAAATTTCACATTTCTCAAAACTGAGGTGGAATCCTTCAAAGCCCCCGGGCCTGTGGAAAATACGGCCCAGACCACAGAATCCTTTATAAACGCATTCTATGAACACATTCAGGAATGCATGGATCATGCAATCCCAAATAAAACCAAGACCCAATCCTCCAAAGGCAGACGTCCTGTCTGGTGGACCCCAGCCATAAACAAACTATACAATAGAAGGAGGAAGCTACTACATGACAGAGCAAAATCCCAAAAAGGGAAGGCATCTCTGATCAGTATTATCAAAAAACTACGGGCACACATAAAATCGTCTAAGGCCAGCTTCCAGAGAAAAATTGCACAGGACACTAAGGATAATCACAAGGCTTTCTTTAGTTATGTTAGGAACCTGGGTGGGAATTCCCAAATATGCTCAGAATTAGTCCAAAATGACAAAAAATACACCGGACCCACAGACATTGCCAACATCCTAGCTGACAGGTTCAGCGCAAACTTCTCCCCCCCCACCAAAAGGGCAAATATCTATCCCAGCAGAGTGCTGCCCCCCTGACATCTCAGATGCTCACCGGGGACACACTCCTGGGAAGAAAGAAAATTCAGCATATTTTTTCTGGTTATGGAATAATTGTGCTGCCTGCAACAGTATGCTTTCCTAAAGTAAGTTGTCAATGAAAGATTATTTTTTCTTTTAAATGTCTTAGTGTTATAAAAACTGTCATAAACATTTAATATGGGTTGGAAGTAGTGTCCAACTCTAAAATGGAGGAAATAACAAAACATTAGTGAATGCTGCCACATCTACTGATGAGCACCTGAACAGTTCAGCAGGAAATAATGCAACTGCTACTGCAGTTACTGAGCAACAATTACTAAGGCCTGGTAAAGTTATTGCAGACCTACAGGAAAGGCTGACCACTCCTAACCAGCAATTGGTCAGTCTGCAACAACATCTGACTAGAGTTCTGCAAGAGCTAGTCACTGTGATGAGTCAACAAATGACTGGTTTGGGAACTTTGAGTATTGGTATCTTATGAAGAAGCTTGGTTTAGATGATGATGTTAAGGAATTTGTGAGGTACAGAGAGAGAGAGAGGAGAGGAGGAAATGGCTTGGACTGAGTGGGCCAGAATGCTGTTGTTGCATCTCTAGGTGAATCACATGGACTTGACAGACACTGATGCACAAAGTTACTAAAAGTTTCACCTGAAACTCAGGCATGTAAATTCCACAAATGGACTTTCAGTGTAGATAGAATAGTAATGTCACAAATGTCAGACTTAATGCATAACCATAAACTATGGTTAGAACATGGTGTGAACAATGTAAAAAAAAAAAAAAAAAACAGTTTAGAAATTCTGGTTGCCTATAGATTTAAATGGGAACTCATGTGCGATTTAAGAAAGTAGATAGCCCAAATTGACCCTACATTTAAAAAGACAGTTGTTTCAGCAGAGAGACTGTTGTTAACTGAAAGCTTTAAGACTGGACTGCAAGAATCAAAAACTAATGCTAAGACTTCCTGTCTGAAAGGAAAATGTCTATTTCATATTAATGGATGCTAAGGATACATATTTGTAGCAAATGGTATTCGTGTGTTGAGTTTTATGTACAATGCTGTATCTTTAATGTTTTTAGTATTCAAGTATGATTTTCTATATTGTGGCTCGATGTAGAAGTTTGAATTGCTAAATTTGATCTTCTGATTAATAGGGAATGATTATGGTGATATTTCGTTACTTAATGAATCACAGTGTGATTTTGTGTTTGACATTTTTTAAAATTCAGAAATAAAGCCAAACAAAGAAATAATTAAAAAAAAAACTCTTAATTTAGTTATATACCTGGATCTACAAAGAAACAAAGAGAGATTGCTAGTTCAAGTAATTTGTGTTAAATGTGGTAGAAAATCACATATAGCTAAGTGGTGCTGTAAGCTGTTGAGGACTGGGGGAAGAGGTGGAGGGTGAGAGGGGCACTTAGTGATCTATAAAGGGCATTTTTTTAAACTATTTACTGCCACAACATAGGTTCACTTTCCTGATTGGTCTTAACCTATCCCATGGTTGATAATTCTATATTAGCCCTAGTGGGAATAAATGTGATGACACTATAGATAATTTGAGGGGACCCATGTAAGGGATGCAGCATTTAGGAACTGCCTTTATCCATTAGTGGCATGAGGGGCAATCCTCGAGTATATTTCTATTACCCATCCTTAGAGCCAAGTTGCATTTGAATATGGACAGGGATGAGCTTTGTTTTACTTGAATGGATAGTCTGTTCTGGATATATACCCATCTATCTACAACATTCAGTTTAGATACCAGGACTGAATATTTCTGATGCCATTTGATTTGTTGATGCTCAGTAGGTCCTCTGTATTAGGTTGGGTGATGCTTTGTATGCTAGACCCTTCACCTCTAAGAACTCTGTAGGATACTGAGTATAGTGATACATCTTTGAGGTGGTCCATGCAAGACCTATTGTTTAGGACTTGTATCCTTTTAGTAAGGTATCTGTGTGGGTATTCCAATTGTTGCATGGGTCTTGACAGATACATGCCAAAGTGGACATTATACAAAATAAGTGACCTAATGAGAGCTTTGTAAAGGGGTACAATAGCATCTCTAGATCTAGTCAAAATCAATTTGTTTCTAAGCTGTGCAATATAGAAAGACTTTCTTGTGACTCTGGGCACATGTTGGTCAAACGTTAGGTCACTGTACACACAGGTTCCCAAATGCCAAACAACTGGGTCAGATCTCAGGGGACATTGTCAATTTGGCAGTTCCCTGGAGTAGATGACTTCTCAAAGGATATGATAATGTATTTCTTGGAGTTTAGTTTCAATTCATGATTCCAGCACCAGTTATTGTTTGGGACAAACCTTCCTACATGATGGCTAAGTCTTTTGGGGATTCAGTAACTGCCACTAGCTTGCAGTCATCTCAGACTTAGTCTGCCAAAGCCCTTTGATATGTCCTTCTACTTTTGAGATGTATATGCCAAACAGAAAAAGTCTCAGCACCAAACCCTGGGGGACTCCATTGGTGACTGGTCTCTTCCCCCAATTTTGATCTCCTGCATCCTGTGACCAAGCATATATGTATGCATTCTTTGATTCACCTCTAAAAACTCTGTAGGATACTGAGTATAGTGATAAATCTTTGAGGTGGTCCATGCAAGACCTATTGTTTAGGACTTTTATCGTTTTACTAAGGTATCTGTGTGGATATTCCAATTGTTGCATGGGTCTGGACAGATACATGCCAAAGTGGACATTATACAAAATAATTGGCCTAATGAGGATTTTGTAAATGGGTACAATAACATCTCTAGATCTAGTCAAAATCAATTTGTTTCTAAGCTGTGCAATATAGAAAGACTTTCTTGTGACTCTGGGCACATGTTGGTCAAACGTTAGGTCACTGTACACACAGGTTCCCAAATGCCAAACAACTGGGTCAGTTCTCAGGGGACATTGTCAATTTGGCAGTTCCCTGGAGTAGATGACTTCTCAAAGGATATGATAATGTATTTCTTGGAGTTTAGTTTCAATTCATGATTCCAGCACCAGTTATTGTTTGGGACAAACCTTCCTACATGATGGCTAAGTCTTTTGGGGATTCAGTAACTGCCACTAGCTTGCAGTAATCTCAGACTTAGTCTGCCAAAGCCCTTTGATATGTCCTTCTACTTTTGAGATGTATATGCCAAACAGAAAAAGTCTCAGCACCAAACCCTGGGGGACTCCATTGGTGACTGGTCTCCTCCCCTATTTTAATCTCCTTCATCCTGTGACCAAGCATACATGTATGCATTTTTTGATTCACCTCTAAGAACTCTGTAGGATACTGAGTATAGTGATAAATCTTTGAGGTGGTCCATGCAAGACCTATTGTTTAGTACTTGTATCCTTTTAGTAAGGTATCTGTGTGGATATTCCAATTGTTGCATGGGTCTGGACAGATATATGCCAAAGTGGACATTATACAAAATAATTGACCTAATAAGGGCTCTGTAAAGGGGTAAAATAACATCTCTAGATCTAGTCAAAATCAATTTGTTTCTAAGCTGTGCAATATAGAAAGACTTTCTTGTGACTCTGGGCACATGTTGGTCAAAAGTTAGGTCACTGTACACACAGGTTCCCAAATGCCAAACAACTGGGTCACTTTTCAGGGGGCATTGTCAATTTGGCAGTTCCCTGTAGTAGATGCCCTCTCAAAGGATATGATAATGTATTTCTTGGAGTTTAGTTTCAATTCATGATTCTGGCACCAGTTATTGTTTGGGACACACCTTCCTGCATGATGGCTAAGTCATTTGGGGATTCAGTAACTGCCCCTAGCTTGCAGTCATCTCAACCTTAGTCTGCCAAAGCCCTTTGATATTTCCTTCTTTTGAGATGTATATGCCAAACAGAAAAAGTTTCAGCACCAAACCCTGGGGCACTCCATTCATGACTGGTCTCTTCCCCTATTTTGATCTCCTGCATCCTGTCAAGCATACAGGTATGCATTCTTTAATTCACATTCCTGATTGTATTAAATTATATTCCTTGTATAATACTGCACCACTTGTTAGAATGTGTTTTAAATTTGTAGTTTGGAACAGTCTTCTAGTAAGCAATGAGAAAAATGTAAGAACAAATAATGACAAAACTATCCATTTCAGAAAATGTCAGCCATAAAAGGCTACTCAAACTTCTGTCATTACAATCCACCAATATCAGTAAATATGCAAAATCTCTGCAGAAGTAAGTCATCTAAATAATTCCATATTGAAGACACCTGTAACTAATGAAGAGATTGCTGCTAGCAAACAACTTTATATTTCATTGTTTCATCTACAAAGTGCCTGTAGCCCTTGAAGAATAAATTGCCTATGCTACATTAAAAAAATGATAAGCTAGTAATTTTGCAATGGGAAATGGATGGCAAACTGATAACAGAAACATAGTTACTAGGTAACTCCTCCAAAGGAGGACACTCATAGGACTGCAGCATCCACTCTCTTTATAGTACAACACTGTACAGCATAAGCATACTGTGGGAGTAGAACCCACAGCCTTCTGCATCAAAAGGAAGTATACTACCTGTTGTGCTACTAACAATGCAAGGGACTTAGCATAAGTAGCACTAAACTTCCCTTCCTCTGAAGCTCTCAGCTCCTTGTAAAATCCACTTGATACTCAACTAAATCTCTTAACTTCGCAGCACAAGAAATCTGGAGAAAGACAACATTTACTTGGGGCGGGGAGCAATGGCCCAAAACCAGGGACACATTTTAAATACTGCTTCTATAATCTTAGAAAGTTGCTAAAATAAAGTGTTTTGTGTTACCATTTGTTCCCTGAAAGATAGGAAGACTGAAACTTAAAGGGCTATCATTATTTAGTGAATTCAGTTCTCACAGATTTGCCAGAAATCCACAATTGTTAAGAGGAACAGACCAAAATTATGAGCTAAATATTCTGTGAAAATCTGTTGAAAGCTATGGACTCAACTCCCTGAACTACAAGTGGTGGTATGGGTAGAGAATGCAGGTGATTGTTTGAGCCTGAGTAACACTAACCACCAGGTATATCTAACTGGGGCATTTTGTATACACAAACACACACACACACACGCTTACACGCACACACACACACACACACACACACACACACACACACACACACACACACACACACACACACACACACACACACACACACACACACACACACAGTAGCAGCATAATTCCTGCAAATAAAAGAACAAAACTCTCCTAACCAGCCTGACTCTGACTCCGGCAGCACATCAGTAGCATAACTTCTGCAACACAGAGCAATAAGAGATGAAGAACAGCAAGTTTAGTTAGTTTAACTTCCATGAACGAATCCACATTAGCGTGAAAACTCCATTAATATTTTCTGGCAGGTCTTGCAGCTGTAAAAGTGGGGCGGTGGCTCCCCCTGGCTCTATGGTTCCGGCACCCATCCTTCTCTATCTATGATACTAATGGTATACCTCCAAAGCCTGTTAATACTAGTCAACTTACTGTTATGCAAACAGCATTTCAAAACATGCCCATGGAATGTGACAATGCTGAATTGGCTAGTAACAAAAGAATGGAATCGAGTTTTTATTATTCTGCTATTCTTAAGGTTATCAAATGGAATGTAATTTTGAGGGGGAGAATAACTGCAAAGACTACTAGATTCAGTAAAGATGACCACATGTGTTGGAGCTCAATATGTGTGTAAGCACAAAACTATTAGTAACCAGAAAATTAAAGTTATGTTTGTCTACAGGGACAAGAAGGAATACCCCACAATCCAGGAGAAAATCCAAACTCTTATAGGAAAGGCCTTCCATATGGTTGTTTTAATGTTTGACTTAACTTTAATTAGTCAATACTTTCCAGAATTTAAGGGACTATGAAAAATTTGGGGCATGATAGTAGAGTCTGAGACACACAGTTCTAGTAAAGGCAAAGCTGTTAGGTTAGAAACTTTAAAAGGCTCTAAGATTTAGATCTGACTAGAAGGGGAAGATGGTGAAGATGAATCTGATACTGAGTGCTGCCAAACGACTCCAGTAGAGAAGACCAAATGAAGTCAATGTAGAAATGAATGGAAACTGTTCTGCAGTTAACTAAATACCACAAAACCTCGGATAGTCAGAATGAGGAAAGAAGTCAGTAGAAACACTGATTTAGATGAGTCTGTACTATTGACTTAGGATAAAACAAATGACTGATATACTGTACCAAAAACAGAGAGGGGAAGCTGAAAAGAGACCAACAGTGTTCATTGTTACATCTGTGCAAAGAGTTATACAGACACAAGAGCAAGACTCTAAGGATAGAACAAACAGGTAGGGTACTGATGAGTTTGATGCAGGAGAACAGTCTGTAGCTATTTTTGTAGAAGAGACTACAGTCTCATCTTTACATCAGATCACTGATAAATGTAATACTGATCACCAGGAAAATCATTTGTTTAAGAAGGCCCAGTGGGAGGATGACCCATTAAGCAGGGCAGGAGAGAACACAACAAGAATGAAATGGAGACAAAGAAACAGAATAGCCCCATTTCATATCTATATTTTGAGCCAATAGATGAGTTGCTCTCTAGGGTAACTTGAAAAAAGCAAATATTTAAGGAACTATTGACACCATAGCTTTTTATTGCCTTGTGGGAAGATATCAGATAGACATATCTTGGGCAGTTATCTGAGGATGGCTAAGAACTAAGGACAGAGTTTTATCTAGATTTTACTAGCCTGATCTCATGTCATTTCTGTGCAGCCTGTTTAGAACATAGTACTTAATCTGGGGTTTAGAATCTCTGGGATATCCTTACATATAATGTAAGTGCCATTTAAGCAACAGACATGGAAATAGCACATCCAGTTGTGAAGATGAATGGGGTCACCAGCACCCATTGATAATTAGACACTATGTAGCAAATTTTCCAGAATCAGTGCCCTTATGAACATGGAATGCCAAATCTATAGCAAAATAATTGGTAGACATTCCCCAAAAAATCCTTACAGACCAAGATATCCCATTCATGTCTACAGTAATACATAAACTATGCAAGCTTGTTAAGGTTAAAGAGTTAAGAACATAAGCATGCCACTTCCAGAAAGATGGGTTATTTGAATGTTTTATCAGGACTTTAGAATCTGTGCCAAAGAAAGCTATAGGGAAAAGACGATGGAAAATAAACATGGCCAAATGCATGCTTACCTTTGTTTTTTTGCAAGGGGAGTACCCCCAAACCTCATTGTGTTCCATCCCTTTTGAACTGTTGTATTGCAGACACTCCAGGGCTTGCTAGATATAACAAACAAAACTTCATAAGAGGAAAACTCTCCTTTCAACAGTTAGATAGGATCTTTCACAGAAATGCAGGGTAGTCTAAGAACCATAATGCCTATAATGAAGGAGTATATGGAGTGAACACAGGTATCCTAGCACAGAAATTATAATAGAACTGTTCACCTTTCATAGTTCAATAGAAGTTCAAAGTACTTGTGCTAATATCCAGCATATTCAGAGACAGAGGAGTAGGGGAGATTAATTGCAAAGTGAGACAAACTGGTAAGATGATACCAGAGTTACATCACATAAATGTTTTAAAGCCTTGAAAAATGTGTTACTGTGCTGAGTCTCTTTGCTGGAAAGGTTAGATCTCCTACAGTGTGTCCTGAAGTTACTATCAAAACTAACTCTACCTAGCACCATCTTGAGCCAATCCTTAGCAAAGTGGTAAAATTTAAATGATATCCAAAATTAGAGTCTCAGTGTGTGCAGTTAAGGAAAAAATGCAGAACATAATTAAGTTTGAGGTAATCTAGGATTTACAGAGTAAGTGGAATAGCCCAACTGTATTAGTTCCTAAACTAATGGGGCTATAATATTTTGGGTGCAGAGCTTTCTATCAAAGGTGTCATTTTGTAAAAGAGAAAAAGTCAGTTTAGCTGATTCAAAATCAGCTTCTCAAGCTTTACCAGGATTCTCACACTGAGATTGATGTACTGGGGTGAATCAGGGAATTTGTCTTTTCCCTACTGTAGTGCAATGTCATACTTGGTATATATATATATATATATATATATACATATATATATATATATATATATATATATATATATATATATATATATATATATATAAAATTAACAAGGGTTGTGGGTGTGCAGGATGGCTTATGGATCATAAGTGTAATGTTTATAACGTTTGCTTTTGTGGAAATAGGTATTATTGCATAGAAAATAGGTACTTTTGTATAGAAACTTCCGCTCCCTTTCTACCAGAGCTAGGATCACAATTGTTATGGCCATAATGACATCAGTAGCACCCCTCTTGACTTGCAGATAAATCTGCTTTGTCAAAAATGAAAACACATCTATTTATATCTACATATCTATTTATATTGTAATACTAGCTCCAGAAGAGTACAAATAGTGCCAAACTCCATGCTAGAAAAAATATGGCCTATTACTTAAGTATCTACTCACCATATCAATGCCTTTTTCTTGAAGGACGTGAATTAATTATCATGGTGTCAATCATACAAAAAGACAAATCTCTTTCGCATCCTAAATGTCTTAATTATTCTAAATGTTCCAGCTATTCTTGATGTAGGCTCTGGTAGTCTACTACAGGCTCCTCTAAGCTGTAGTCAGAAAAAAAAAACATATTTATTGGTTCAGTTTTCAAATTACATGCACAATAGGCCAAAATAGGAGATTATTCATGACATTGCATGCCTTATACATTCTGAAAGAAAGATCACACTCTAAGATGCTTAACCTGAAGGAAATCATACAGAACATGGTCTACATCTTTATTGTGCAACATCAGTATTGCATTCAGCAGACAATTAGTAGTGTCAGTGGTACAAAAGGTAGCACACTCCTCTTTGGTGTAGAAGGTTATGGAGTCTCTTCCCACTCCAGGTAGGTTGTTTGCTGACACTGTTGTGCAGCATATGGAGATTGCTGTTCTAATGAGTATGCCATCCTTTGGATGAGACATTAAACGAGGCCCCACCTGCTTGAGTTGGTAGAAGATTCAATGTATGTAAAGCTCCATTACACTTATCAAAAAGAGTAGGGGTCCTTTATTTATATACAAAACTAGGTTTACTATCAAAATCATTAGTGCAGCTTAGACGAAAATGGGAATGTCGAACTAGAGTTGGGTAATTCCCATTTTCATTGACCTGCACTATTGCGAGAGTGTAGTTTAGTGAATGCTACTTTGCATTCGCATATATGTAATCAGAGTTATGAATACAGATCATGGTACAGTGAGGATCGGAAAATTACACTTTTCCCTACAGTAGTGCGATCTTGGAGTTGGAATATATTATTTGCAGGGGGTGTGGGGGGCACAGAGGCATTCCTGTGTTGTGCAGTATGTATGTACTGCTTAGCAGTTCAACTTCCATTGTGTTCAGCAAGGTGCAGGGGAAAACATATGTCAAATAACACTGATTATTTGAATTTGGCGTTATATTCAGCATAGTGCCTGTGTTCCTCTACTAATTTTTGGGGATGTGATTTACGCGGATGACCAGATTTTATTCTGGTGTTGGCAATTTTGATAATAAACCACAAAAATAGTATATCTATCTATATCTATCTATCTATATATATATATATATATATATATATATATATATATATATATGTGTGTGTGTGTGTGTGTGTGTGTGTGTG
The DNA here is from genome assembly GCF_019279795.1 of Protopterus annectens. Taxonomy (NCBI): domain Eukaryota; kingdom Metazoa; phylum Chordata; order Ceratodontiformes; family Protopteridae; genus Protopterus; species Protopterus annectens. The sequence goes on along the minus strand of NC_056751.1, from coordinate 28,842,339 downwards.
TGTAATTTGGTTTACACAATCATACTCAGTTGTCATCCCTGTTAGACCTCCACTTCTTTTTCAATAACGACCATCTAACTTACTTAATATTGTTGTTAAAATACACTTATTATTAAACTTAATTTAATTTATTCTTTCATTCCATATAACATAAAGTAGCTTTTTATCTAATCTAACATAGTCTTTATTTTTGTTCTTATAATATCCATTTTAATCATATCCATGTTTATTTTAAACACTTCTTTTATATCTTCAAACAATCTCCTTTACATAATTTACCTCATAACATTTTTACTGTTTTACATTTTAAAACCACATGCTCCATAGTTTCTTCTTCTTCTTCTTGACAATGTAAACATATTCTATCACTTTTCTTCTTGTATGGCATATTTCCTTTTATTGGCACCCTACAGATTAGCAGTCTCCACAAAATATTTTGACATTCTACTTTCTGATTATACCATTTGCTTCTTATTCTTATAACTTTAATGTTTTCATCTGTTAGATTTTCCCATGGTTTTGCATAGAAATGTTTTATCAATACATTCTTATACCATACATTTTTATTTTTCTATATCATCAATTTTTATTTTCCACAAAAAATATTTTTTTTCATGGTAATATTTTATTTTCTCATTTATAGCCCTTTTTTCTCTTTTACTCTTTTTTACTATACCCCGGAATTTATTTTACTTCTAATCTGTTATCTTTTTTTCATTTATCTACTTTAAAACTTTGAATAAATTTAGTGAAGCAGCATATACCACTGGGTTAATTAACCCTAAACCTCCTTCTTCATTATTTACATAGAAAACTTCTCTTTCTACTGGGTTTAATCTAGAACCACAGATAAATGAAAAAATATATGTAATAATTCCTTTTCAAATACTGTTGGCAACATAAATTCACTTGCTAAGTATGCTATTTTTCCCATCAGTTCTAAGTTAATCAAATAAGCCTTTTTTCTGAATGATAATGCATGTTTTCATAAGAAAAGACAGGTTTGTTTTATTTATTCTGCTGTTTTTTACCAACTGAATTCTACTTAAATCTTTATTCCCGAATTTTATACACAGAAATTTCTTTCATTGTAAAATATATACCTCCGATCTTTACCACATCGCCTAGACCTTTACTTTTCTCTTTATTTAAAGCCATCCCTATCATCTCTAGTCACTCACTTGTGCAAATTATGTCTTTTATCCAAATTTTTTTTTAAATCATTACAATGTCATCTGCATGCATTAACAGAAATGGGATTCTTAACCCTTCAGGTGTTATATACCCCACCTCCTTCATTTTGTAATCTATTTCACAATCACATTCATTACTAATGCAAAGAGTTAACAACTCATTGGACAGCCCTGTCTTACACAACTCTTCATATGTACCTCTTGGTTTAACTAGCCATTTACAAGTATTTTTACTTATTTAGTTTCAAATCTCTTTTGTATTATACACGCTCCAGGGATCTAAACCTTGTCATCACAATAAACAAAACATGCTGGAGGGATAGGTTCCTGACCCAGAGACTCCCCAGACCCTGGAATAGATTGCCCATACATGTCAAGCAGAGTGCCTCTTTGGACCTCTTCAAGAGGAACCTTGACGATTGGATGGGAGAAAGGAAATTCATCCCAGGGATCATTCCAGGAAAGTAAATAGGAAAAAATTAGGGGAATTGTTATGGCTAGGCTTGGATAGGCCCTAGGGCTGATAGCCTAGTACCAACCTATGAACCTATGAACCTATGAATTATTACCCTGACATTCATAATTACCAAACGTTCAAACTTATATTATATTTTTTCATTATTACCCATAAGATTTCATATCTAATTGTGTCAAATGCCTTATTAAGCTCTCCTATCATGATATTCACTTCTTCCTTTCTGTTCATAATATCTATAATTTCTCTATCATTAATAATTCTTGACAACTCTTTCCCTATATACTATATATATTTATGCTATCCTCTATAATATTTTCTAATTTAGTTTCAAATCTCTTTTGTATTATATTCATAATGATCTTATAATCATTATTATTAAATAGCACATATCTCCAGTTTTTAATTGGCTTCAGTTTTCCTTCTTCCATATGAATTTATATTTTCCACTACATAATTCTTTACACAAGAAAACTTCACTTAACCACTAATTCAAAGTCTTGAAAAAATATTTTTTTGCCAATGCCTTACATTTGTATACATTTCATACCTTATTCCATCTGGTCCTGCAGCTTGATCTATATTAACTTGTCCTAATACTTGATCTAGCTCATTTAAAGACATCTCTTTTTCCATGTCTTTATTTTCTTTTTCTGTTAACCTTTTTTTACTTTCCATGTTTTTCTCACTACCTTCTTTTTTCTTTAAACATTTCTTGTGCATATTGTACTATTCTGTTCATAATCTTTTCCCGAGTTCTTTCTACATCTTCTTTTACATTCTTTATTTCTCTCATTACACTGCCATCTTCCTTTACAGAAATGCTTAAGTAACTTGTTACTTCTTCTCTTTATTCCTTGTAAAAATATTTTTGCCTATATAACAATTCTTGTATTTTTCTTGATTTCTTTTACATAATTATTTTTCTTTGTCAAAGTGCATTCTGCCATTATTTTCTAAGTCTCACAATGTATTGTCATATGTTCATTATATTTTTCTTCCTCTATTTTTTTTCACATCATAGTGCCACTGTAAAAAACTTGTTTATATTTTTCCTTAAATATCATCCTCCATTCAGACCATCATTAATAAAATATTCTCATAGTAATATGATCTTTCCATAGCTGTATTACCAATCTCTTTCCTTCTTCATTCCATGCTCTCATTTATGCTTTTTATTAATTTGCCCATTTTTTATATATGCCTTGTTTTCCTGTATCTCTAGCCATATTGCAAAATGATCAGAAAATCTTGTTTCAACGACCTCCCTTTCTCCTTAACTAGACGTTCTGATACTATAAAATAATCTATTTCAGTTCTATACATACCCCTTTTGTAAGTCCATGACTTTTTGTCCCAGTGTTTTAGCTTCCACATCTTATAACTTCTAACATTTTTCTTACATTTCCTTTCTTTTTACACGTGCATCTTAAATCACAATTAAAGTATCCTGTTATTATAATATTCATATTTATGATTGCATAGTCTAAAATCGATTGAAATAAGCTCTCCATTTCTTTACAATTAGTATAAGCATGTTATAAGTATACATACTTGTTCTTTCCATTTTAAATCTAAATTGGTTAATCTTCCCATTTTTGCTAAAGCTATATCTAAGATCTTTAATGCATATCTACAGAATATGGCTATTGCAGAGCATTTCTCATTTCCCAATTTCTAGATTATCTTTCCTCCACATAGTTTCTCTGTTTGTAATCCTTATTCATTTATTAAAATTCTTGTGTCTTCTAATATAATTACATCTACATCACAATTATTACATCACTCAAAAATTCCTGTTCTTCTTACTATATTCTTAATACTATTCACATTTACAGGAAGCACTTTAAAATGTTTGTGTTCCTTTTTCCTTAAATTCATGGTTTCATACTTTCATAGCTAATTACTATGCTAGCCTTCTTAATAGGTCAGTCTAAGCTTAGGCACTTTCCTCCCCAATGTGAGAATCAAACACTGTACCTTGTTTCTGTGAATCAGCCACCTTAGTCATTATACCAAGCACCAGTCATTAGCTATATATATTCTTTTTCATCCATTTCCTTTCTTTTTTCTTTTGAACTTATTCCTTTATTTTTTAGTTTTTCTGTCTTTTACCCTTTTGCTTATAGATTTTTTCCTTTTACTACCTCCCAATTTATGTCTTCTCCATCACTTATTTTAGACTCTTCTTCTATGTCCTATTACTTTTCTCAACTCATTTTTCTTAAATTTTAACTACTTCTAAAATTTCTTTTCTTTATTAATTTCTTTCTTTTTCTTTTTCCTTAATCTTATTTTCATTTCTGCAATCCATTCATAAATGCCTAGTTTTGCTACATTTATAACATTTCAATTTGCATTTGTGCATCATTTCCCATTTCCCCACAAATACATTTCCTTTCATCACAGTTACTTATCAAATGTCCTTCTTTTCCAAAAAAATGTTTTGGGTTGTCCACAATATTTTCCAACACCCTTATTCCTTTCCATATTTATCATACTTGGTATATGTATGTTTTTTCTCTTTCTATTCTTAACACAATATTAACATCCCAGCCACCAGTCCATAAACCCCTTTTGTCATAAACTTTTGCAATGTCTAGTACTTCTTTACATAAAGCATTCAAATTCCTTTCAAAGTCACTTTTTCTGCCTCTATTTGAAATTGTACACACATTTTCTTTTTTATTCCCCTGTTAAATGCTTTTATCACATCCAGATTCCATGGGTTACAGTCTTTCTTTCTTCATATGCTCCAAGAAAATTTTCCATTTTGAAAGCAGTTTCAAATGTCACAAAATGACTCTTTGTTAATAGGAATAAATGATCTTACCTGATGTACTTTTACACCCAAAGGAGCTGTTAAAATGTTCCATACTTCACACCTCTTTGTCCTATTTACTTTGAATCCTTCCCACGTACTTCTGTTATTCATTATCTTCTGCCTTCTTTTCTGCTACTCCACTTTTCTCATCATTTACTTTCCATGCATACATTTTCTTTTCCATCTCACTACTATTTTTCAGGATCGTCTCTACATCATCCTTTTGTATTTTCTCCATAATGTCCCCTCTGGAAATATCTTCTTCATGGCTCAGCCTGTACCATTTCTTTAAAGAAATCATCCTACAACTGTCACAACTGGAGGGTTGTAATTATACATCCATCATTTGCTGACACATCTCCAGTAAACAGGTTTCTTTGAAACATTTCCTCAGAATCCTGCACATGATCTCTGCTCTCAATATTTGCTTTCTCTATCATTTTGTTCACCACTCCATCATCTGCTTCTCTCTCTCCATCTTCCTCCCTGTTTCTCCAGGCCACTTCTATGCCTGGAATGGAAAGAGGAAATGCTCCCCCAAAAATGGGTCCCACTCACAACAAGGATGAGTAGGGTTTACATATTATTTACATATTTACATTATTTACATCTATTTACAAACCTTCATACATTATAAACTTCAGTTTAAGCATTTCCCTACTCTTTTCTCCACAGCCAAAACATTATTTTCTCCAGAATCTTTGTCAAAATCCATTTTCCATTGTATTTGTTTTCATTTAGTCTCTTGTTTCATATAGTCCATGAAACATAAAATAATACTCTTGTCCATTTTCTTCACTTTCTGTTTTTGTGCACCATAATAACCAAATTCTGTTATGTCAATATTTATTTGGTCAAAGTTTAACAAACTTTTCACCCAATATCCAATTATGTTTACATATTTCTTTCCACAAATGATTAACTCTTTCACATTTCAAATACACATGATCAGTAGTCTCAAACTATTTACATTTATTACCTATTCTATCTTGCTTTTTCTTGTGTTGCATATTTGCCTTAACCGGCAATTTGCTAATAGACACTCTCCATAAAAATCATTACATACTTTAATCTTTTTATAGTTATTATCTCATCATTATGGCTTTCTTTATCTATTTCTAAATCTTCAATTGATCAATGCAATAAAATGCTTTCATAATATTTAAGTACCATTCCTTTCTATTTTTTCACATATATTATTTTTTTATTTTTCATAACATAATTTTGTTTTGGTACTCTTTCATGTCTTTATTCACAATGCTTTTACTTCTTTTTTTGACTTCCATTCATTCCCACAATTTTTTGTATTTATAATATAGTATCATTTCTATTAAGTTTTTATTTTCCTTCATAACTCCTTTTAATACCTTATGTATAATTAAAGATCCTGCATATATTATTGGGTTTATTAAACCCAAGCCTTCTTGCTCTTTTTCACATACAGAATCTCTTTCTTGACTGGATTCAGTCTAGAGTCCCATATAAAAGAAAATATAATCATTAGTCTCTTTTCATACTCAATAGGAATTATATATATATATATATATATATATATATATATATATATATATATATATGTGTGTGTGTGTGTGTGTGTGTGTGTGTGTTAGCAACATAAGCAATTTCTCCTATTACCATGGTATTCAACAAGTGTGCTTTTTTTCTATATGAAAATCTATATGATTTCCAAAAAATAGTTGCATCCTTTACTTCATTGAGTACACTATCCCATTGGTGTTGTCTGTATTCATTCCTTCCAAATATTATTCCTAATATATGTATATATTTTTCACTGAACTCTATACCTCCTATCATACCTTCAAAACCAAATCCTTTACTTTTCTCATTTACACTTAAACCATTTTTTTAATTTATACTTAATTTTTCATTTACATCTTCCATCCATATGTTATTTTTGACAATTAGTACAATATCATCCACATAATAATACATTATTGACAACTGTACTTCTTTCATCATTTTGAATCCATCGCTACTTGACATTTTAATAATTTCCTTCACTATTACATTCATAACTAACAATATAATTACACTACTATCTGGGCAGCCCTACTTTATTCCTCATTCTATTTTTATTTCTTCCCCAATCCAGCCATTTACATTTAGTTTTATATAGTTCCTGTTATAAACAGATTTTATTACTCGTAATATTTTTTGCTTACATTATATGCCTGCAAAATTCCCTATAATTATTTATATTGAATTGTATCATAACATTTAGTTATATTCCCTATTATAACCTTCACATCTACATTTGTGTTTATGACATCATCAATTATTTCTCTTATTTTCCATAATAACTCTTGACTTCCTTTTCTTCCAAATACATATTGGTCATATATTCTATCCATTTCTATATTTTGTTATTATTCTCATAAAATGTTGTAATTCGTATAAATTGTCCAATTTTTTATCTCCTCTTTAATTCCTATTTAAAATATAAATTGTATAACTGCTGTACATATCTCTATCTCTTTAGTTCCATTTTCTAACTACTCATTCATATCTTCTATGAAAATTATATTTTGTCACTCCTTCATTTCTTTATACATGCCATATTCAATTCCATCCAGTCCTGTTGCAGAATTCATGTTAATATATTTTAGAATTTCATTCAATTCTTTCATAGCTATTTTTTCTTCTAAATACACATTATCTTCTTTATTTTGCACCTTTATAAATTTGTTTCATGTTTTCTTCTGTTTTAACAAATAATTCTAATACATATTCTTTAAATATTTTTTATATTCCTTCTTGCTGTCTCATTTGCTTACCTTCCTTATTATTTACTTATCTTATTATTGTCCTTCTTTTTATTATTTTACAGAAATATAGTGCTACCTCTTTTTTCTTTCCTTATAAACAATATTTTGTTTATATAATAAGTTGTTAATTTTAATTTTATATATTTCTCTTTTTCATAAAAGGAATTTTACTTTTCTAATAAGTCTCTGAATGTTTCTTGATGAATATCTTATATATTTTTTCTTTTTTTTTCCTTATACATTCTAAAATACTACTTTTATATTTTTCTTTAAAATTAAGCTATAAAACAGTCCAATTCTCATAAAATTGCCACATATTCATATGATTTTCCATAAGTCCTTGAGTTCTTTTTTCTCTTCTAAATCTAATTGCTTTTCATTAATTTTCTTTATTCCTTTTCCTATTCTTATATAGTCTTCATTTTCCTGTACTTTAACCTATATAGTCACATGGTACAAAAATCCAACATCCTTAATTTCTTTTTTTAACTTTTAAACTATTAGATATTAAAAAAATAATTGTTTTATGTCCTAATTTCATTCTTTTTGTAGGTCCAGTGGTCATTCTCCCATACACTTAACATTCTACTGCTCATCATTTCTTTAACCATTTCAGCATCACAATTGCTCTTATTTTTCCTAAATTACAATTAAAATAACCCACCACTATATTGCCCATATTTATACAAACATATTCAGGAATATTTTTAAACATCATTTTCTCTGTTTTTTATTACATATGCATATAAAGCTATAATTCTGTACAAATATTTTTTCATCTCAAGTCTAGTACTGTAATTTGTCCAAGTTCCACTATGGTTACATCTAATATTTTAATGCTTTCTTGGCATAATATACAGATGCACAAGCACCTTTTCCCCCCATGTTCCAAACTACCACATAATTCCAAAGTTTTTTACTTTGTGTTCTTTTTTCCTCTGTTAATAATCTGATATCTTCTAAAACAATAATATGGACATCTACTGCAGCACACCATTGTAATATATCTATACTTCTATTATGATTTTTCATGCTGTTCACATTTAAAGCTAATATTTTTAGCTTTTAAGAACAGTTAGTATAATACAATTTTTATCCCTTTTCTTTCTTATTTTCTCTAAGCATTATATTTTTGAATTTTCTTTTCCTTTCTTTAACTCTTTTCCCCATCAAATTATTTTCATTCTTACTGTAAGACAGTCAGCTTCTTCCTCACTTGTCTCCTCTGTTTCTTTTTCCTTGTTACTTTCTTTAACTTCCTGTGCAACCTCTTTATCAGTCACATCTGTTTTTCATTTTCTTGTATAACACGTTCTTTTATCTCTTTCTCCTGTATAACTTCATTTTCATCTTCTTGCATATTAATTTCACATCCTAGCCATGAATAACCAGCATTGCCACATTGCTTTCACTTTAAATCACATGTTTTGCATTATGCCCTGTTTTACCACACAAATAACATTTTTTATCACATTCATTGACTAAATGATCATTTTTCCCACAAAAATAACAAGTCTTTGGTTGACCCCTGTATTTCACAACCCCCCTGTTACCATGAACATTAATAATACTAGGTACATGCATAACATTAACATTTTTCCATTTTCAGTATTACTCTACATTCCCATCCCCCAGTCCATAGTCCTCTTTTATGATATATTTTTGTAATGTCTATTACTTCTTTACATATTGTTAACAAATGTTCATTTAATTCTTTTGCTTCAACTTTAGGTCTAAACTGGATTATTATTCTTTTTTTTCTTATCTATAAAAAGCTTGCACCACATATTCTGAACATGGATAAATATTTTTCTTTTGTTTATATGCACCCAAAAATGGTTAAATGGCCTGCCCAGTCTCAAGTATCAAGTCACAAAAAAGTCTCTTTATTAATTAAAATAAATGCTCTTACCTCTTTTGCTTTGACACCCAGAGGTGCTATGACAGAGTCTCAAACCTCATACCTGTCCAAACTTTTTTTTTTACTGCTCACATGTACTGCATACTTATTTATTGTATCATGTATTTCTTCTTTCTTCTTTGTTTTTTCTCCAACAGTTTGTGCATATGTTTTTGACTCTGGAACTTTTGCTGGCACAGTCTCTTTTTCTCCTTTTTCTTCTTCTATTTTTTCTATGATGTCACTCCATGAAATTGCTGCTCTATTTTCTGGCTCACTTTGGTTTACCATTTCTTCCAAATAATCACCCCCCCCCCATTGGAGGGTTGTAATTATGTATTTTTCAGAGGTAATTGTCTTTCCTTCAAACAATGTCCTCTGAACGTTTTCTTCTGAATCCATCTCTGTTTCAGCTAAATCTCCTTTTCCTCCAATGTCATTGTTTTTTCTGCACCCACATCATCAGAAAAAAACTTGTTATTGATTCTACCATTTCAACTACATTTTCAGCAACTTTCATTCAAGTTTCAGCAAAAGCTGAATCAGCCATGTTTTCTCCCTATTTCCACAGGCTGCCTCTGGGCCTGGAACAGGAACAGGAAGTCTTTTGTGTCACACACAAATGCTTCCCTCTACTACCAAGAGTAGGGGAAGTTCCCTGATGCCCTCAACAAATGTCTCATAGTAGTATAAATACCATCTTGGGCCTCCCCTAAAAAGGTGCTACTAGCCTAGTGGGACTAACTCAGTCAACAAAGAATAAATAAAAAAAGAGTTTTAACAAATTCAAATCAATATATTTCCAAACTAAATTCACCTCTGTTAATCTTTTTTGTAACAATTGGTATCATGTAAGATTTGTTTTATTTTTGGTATTGCTCACATTAGTGATGATAATAGATGTGGAAACATTAGGTTAGAACTGGTGGATTTAGAGTATCAGGTTAGGCACTGGCATTAAACAGAACTACCAGTGTCAGGCACTGGTTTTAAACAGAACTACAAACATTAAAGGCATGTTAAACCTGAAAGACAGGATACATTATTTAATTAGTGACCTAATTTACTACAAAGGCTTACACTTAAAGTAAGGATTTATACCCAGTAATTCTTACCTCATAGTTTTGTTCATACTTGTATTTTTGCTTTTTGCATTTTACATTGATTAAATGTTTGTTACTGGTATATGATGTTCCATATCAGTCAAAGAAGAATATGTAAAAAAGAAAGATTTTTAACTTTTAATTTATGAAAACATCTGTTTAATAAAAGTACAAATGCATATTTTGCTAGTGACTTGTCTTTCTCCATTGGTTGTATTTTGTTAATTGTTTGCATTTGAGACTGCTCAGGTTCCAGCTTGGTGGTTTTTCCTCTCATTCTCCAGGTTGGCCACTGAGTATCATCCATTTGTCCCATCTGCTCCTCAGAGTTGAAAGATGTATAGGCCTTTATTTTCTGCTGTAGGGTTAGTTTTGGGAGGACTAAATGGTAAGAGTGAAAGTCCATTATTGGAAATTGTAGGGTTTTCTTTAAGAAAAATCTCAGTTCCCACTCAATATGTTTGTTACATCACAGGGGATGTGTACAATAGGTGGGTGGAAAGCAAGTGTCTAATTTTTATGCAAGAAATGTTCCATACATGCCTTTGGGTATTCTCTGGTCTTAACCCCTAATTCTTCATGAAATTCCAGTTCCAGGCATGCTTTCCCTCCTTCTCCTCAAAGTAAAATGTCCAGGCTCTGTCTTGTGTTTACTTTTTTCCCCAGTGTAATTTTTGAAAATGTATGCCACTAGTCACACTTTGGCAATGTGAGTATCTAGGTTTAGTCAGGGCTTTGCCCTTGTGTACTAAGTGGATTGGCTTTTTGTATTTTTTGTATCTCTTTTTTTTCTCTGGGTGTTTTAGTAATGCTTTCCTCCTCACTTCTTGTGTTTTACTTAAAGAAGGATTTTTTTGTTGTTTCTCATTATGTATTGTTGCATTTTTTCATGATTTGATGAGATTTTCTTTATCTCTAGGCTTTCTCAGTACTTTCTTGTTGATTGTATTTTTTTTCATTTCTAAAGCTTTATTTCTGTTTTGGACAGTTGCTCATAACAGCAAGATTTGTAACTGTTAGTAGTCAGATTCATTCTGTATATTTTGTCTCTGTTACTTTAGCCTTTGTATATGCCATCTTGATATTAGAGGGTGTACTACATGGCTGTTATAATTCATGCATGTTTATTGATGTATGTTCCACATAACATGTTAAGGTGCATTTTTCCTTTCAATTATAGATTCAACTGCCTGTGTTTATTTATTTTTTTGATATTCTATAGTCATATTATTTAGCAAATCCATCATGGTGACAGACTATGTGTGACGTTACATAAAAACAGAACATAGCCATTTCTAATTTTACATAAATTGTTTCAGATTATTCACTTATTTCTTAATATACAATACTAAACTATGTACATTCTTTGCAGTCTGTTTAAATGGTAAGCTTTTGACACATATTAGATATAAAGCTGCAAGTTGTCTTCATCAGATGGTTACATTTGGTTAAGAACAGACTAATATGGATGAGTAAATATGAAAACATTTCATTACTTCTAAGGGCTGAATTGCTTGTCAGGGTGTCGTGATGTATTAGAACTTTATCTAAGCAATTGCATTGTTGAAATGAGTGAGAAAAATTACTTTCATATGCTACACCAATGTTGTCCATGACATAGTGTACTTAGAGCACTCTGCCAAAGAAAACTTAGCAATCTATTAAACCTTCAAACATCTTATAGAAAATAGCATGCAGTGTTAGCTTTAAGACAATATTGTACTTTCCGAGTCATTTTCTGCTTTAACATGGTAATACTCAAAACCATGTATACATTCATACTAGTGTTTTTCTTTTTGTTTGGTGCATTATGTTAAAACAGTCTATGTACTGAAATAATACAGTTTCACTGTTGTACAGAGAAAAAAATAATTTTAATATGCACTTTAATCACCTCAGTTGATTGTATTAGTGCTTTAGACAAAATAGGTATTTATTGGACAATTATTTTCATATTTTTTATTGCTTAATTGAAGTCAGACTTAGTAAACATATAATGATTAATAGACCAAGCTGGGCTACATGATCCTTAGGTGAAAAATCAAGTTCTGAATTTTAAATGAATCACAGTAACATACTGTATAATTTGAATCATCATATGAAGAAAATATTAATCTGTTCCTTAGCTGATGGACATCTCATAGAAGTATAGTCATGTGATTTATTGCAAGTCTTGTTTAATGGAACAGTTATTTATTAACTGTGTTTGCCTTATGATAGATTCAAGATGGCTAATGTTTGCTTGCAAATATGTCCTAGTAACTAAGAAAAATAGAGCTGACAAAACAATGTTAAAACTATAACCTTGAAAGGAATGAAATAAGGCCCAACTCAAACATGCTTGTTACGCTCAAGCTGTAAATAATGCCTTAAATGAGCATGACAAAAAAACTTACATTGTTCTATGATGCTTAATTGAATCTATATTATGACATCAAAAACCCGTATAATCGAAAACCACAACACCGACACACATAGTGCAAACCGGAAATACCCCAAACCCCCTAAACCGCGAATTTTCAAATCTCGAACCATCATAGTCAGCCAACACCACCACGCGCTACATACTACATACCCAAACATAATAAATAAAACACATACATACACTAACCAAACCCTACTTCTAACCCTATACTAAACCTTACATACATTGCTGTCTATGCACTTACCTTAACCCTCACCCTAACCCTAAGGTCCGTAGCTATCGCACACTTATCCTACAGACATATACCCAAACAAAACAAATAATCCACACACATAAAGTTAAAAACCCTACTTCTAACCCTACACTAAACCTTACATACATTACCTATCTATGCACTTACCTTAACCCGCACCCTAACCCTAAGGTCCGTAACTATCGCACACTTACCTTACGGAGCTATACCACAGACGGGCCAACCATGACACTTCGACATTTCATGTTTCGTGGTTTTGAATGTTCACCGTTACCGTAGTTCACATATATGTGTCAGTCTTGTGGTGTTCGCAGAAATGGGATTTCGATCTCGTAATATAGACCCTGCTTAATTATATCATTTTCTGAAATGACTACAGGAAAATAATTTCTGTCAAGGAATAGAAAAACTTAAAAAAAATGACTAAGATGTTTAAGTAAGATGAGTATTTAGCAAGCAAGCAATAATGGCCAAAAGAGTGGGCATCACTGCTTTTAGAGAATGGGTTATCTGCTAAATTGTTTTGTATTTTTTATTGCTGTATAATTTGTTTTGTATTTTGGATGTAAAATAGTTACCACACCTAATGTTTTAAACATGAATATGTAAGTGTTGCTTGAGGAAGCAATTTACATCCAAAATATAAGTTAGGACACATTTACACAGATAAACACACACACACACACACACACACACATATGCATAAACACACACATATACACACACACACACACATACACACAAGCATGCACCCACACGCACACATACACGTACACACACACACACACACACACACACACACACACACACACACACACACACACACACACACATATACGCATGCATCAGTTAAAGCCATTCTGTTATCTGAATACACTTCAAATGTCTCATTGTTCTCAAATGAATAAAAATCATATAATGCAAGGCTTTACAATCCTTCCATGCCTCTTAAGTCTTAACTGCCCCCACTTTTGCAGAACATCTCTGATTTTGCCACATAGTTTTGCTTTGTGCCTGAAACAATGGTTGATTTTCTGGTAGATCACTAAGAACTTCAGTCAATTAGTAATACAGGACAGTAGAGTTTCATATGTCTTAGTATTTAGACAATGTGTGATGATGGAATGCCTGTTGCAGTGCAAAGATGTTAAGACATATGCATTATCTCTGTTTTCTCTCATCTCTCTCTCTCTTACACACACACACACACACACACACACACACAAAAACACATGTGCACATTTGCACTTACAGGGGTAATTCCATTACTGCTTCATTTTTGATTATATTCCACATTGCTAGACATGATGAGGGTAAACTAATATGACATGTCCTTGTAACTACTGCTATAGTTACTTTTATTTATTATTATGATTATTACTTTTCTTTTCTTTTCATGCTTTTTACTTTCTTAATTTATGTTCACTAAACAGCAAATCATGTTTAATGAGCATAAAATTTGCATGAAATTGTGCTTTGTTTCAGCCAGTGTTTTTCAGTTAACTTGAGTTTTACTGTACTGTATCTGCATCAATGCTCTGTTGAGGAATTTTGTTCTCCAATAGGGTGATGAGGTCCGTTTTGCCCATTCTGTAATGCACATTACCACATTATGCACCTGATTTAAAATAAAGACAGCCCCCCCCCACTGCAGTTTGCAGATATAAGAGTTTTTATGTGATCAGAAATAGTATGTGTAATAGAAAAAGAAAACAATATCAGATATGAAGAATCAATGTGTTTGTCTCAGTTCAAAAACTCTTGAAACTTGCTAATTGATTTTTGAAGCCAAAGGTCAACCCAAGATGAAATTTTGTAGATTTTAAAATGACACTAAAGGTAAAGTACTTGGGATAGGCTAATGAAATGAGACTACTTTCATGAGCCTGGGGATAAAGATGTGGAAACTTTGTATTGAAAGTGTACTCATAACTAGGTATGGAGGACTTCAGGAACATGTGGCAGCATATACAGAAGGGGAGTAAGGGAAACATTATATACTCAGTTTTCAGGATTCGAAAATGGGAGTGGCAGTGTAAAGAAACACCACTCTGGTCAAAGAACAGCTGAAAGCAGGAGAAAAACAGCAGTAAGGTATTAACAGAAATTAGTAGCTGTAGTGTCTAAGACATTGAGAAGTTCAACAAAGAAAAGAAAATGTGAAAAAAAAAAGAGCCCTGTGAAAACTCAGAAGGAGACTGAAAGTGCAGTTGAGCAGATGGCTGAAGCAAATGGTTAATGAAGCTAAACAAGAAAATATTTAGTCACACTGGAGAGAAAGCTTGACCAAATGCACTCTGAAAGTTTTAAATAAGTAGTGGCCTGTTGGAATATATATAGACTGATAATATAAGGCTGCAGGAAATAGAAAATGCTTTCACTAAGCATTCAGAAGAAATAACTGGTATGTAAACTGCTGAAAAGGAGATGAAAGAAAAGTGGAGGAACAGCAATTTTGTCGTTTCACAGTTATTTGATTTGTGTTTAAAATTGTTCTATAGTATTGATGCAGTACGGTGTGGCATTTTAATCCAAATTAGGTTCAACTATCCAACTGCTTACTACCCTCATTCAGGTTTTAGGTTTTTGGTTGACCACACAGACTAGTTAGGATTTACAATTGTTGGGACCTATTCTAGTTTTTTATTTTCATCTGTTTTTATCATTTCTTCAATAAGTCCTATTATAATAGTGTGTGGCGCCCTGATCAGCATCCATATAATTTGATATTAGAATTTTGAACCCTCACTGATTGTTCTCTCTGATTTGTTTGCACTTTGAACAATACCATCCATATATTAGCAGCATGGATTTAGACAAGATACTGTCAGGATTATGTGCCGATCGGGAGGATATCGGTGTGTTTGGTATTGGTTCCTCACCAGGCAGTAATCCGTCTGAATCTGGGCAACAACTACCCCAAGACAGTGATTTGGCTTTTCATTCCCTAAGGGTTTAAAAAATCTTAGATCTAACATCTGGCACCTCAAATTGTTTTGTGCGTACTTGAGTAAAAATATCGCTCCTAGGGTCCTTAGGGTCCGGTTACAACCCATAGTAGGAAGACCAGAGGAGAGATTGAATCAGGAATGGAAAGAAGCTCTCCAAAAGGCATCCATGTTATTTGTTAATATATTGGCTCAATATTATGGCAGGATGGCAGATACTAACCTCAATGAGGTTAGAATAATGTGTGAGGAATGCAAAAAATTTGAGTCCCTTTCCACATTCCAACAATCTATTAACAAACTATCCAAGGAATTGACAAACCATGAGACAATAACCAAGGAAAGGAAAATTAGAAAATTAGCTTAGACTATCAAAGAGGACGTCCATTTGAGGTACAAAGGACTGTCAGATTTGTGGATGCTGATCAGGGGTCCACAACAATTAGGACAAGGAAAAGACCAAGGTCTATTTTAAAAACTCGAGATAGGTCTAATACAAGCACATCAGGGGAAGATTCCTCATTTACTGATAATGATAGTACCAGACACCGAGAATCACCTAATCGCAAAAGACCCAACATTACTGTCCCTTTAGAAATGGCACCAGGCGTCGAGGTGGACACAAACACAAACGCAGTCACAAAACACAACTCCCTGGAGGGATTGATACAGAACTTCTTAACATAACCAATTTTGAATATCATAATGTTTTAAATCTGTCTGATGTAACATTGTCTGATGAACAGGAACAACTTTTGAATAAAGGACTTGGATTTGTACCTGGGTTTTTCTCAGATGAATATCAAATTGTAAATGATATTACCATTATCTGTCATAATCTCAATCTTAAATTGTTTTTTCATGACAGGGAGCCTCAAAGATCTACTGAATTCAGATTTCTCAAATATGATTTTCAGCCATCCATGAACAAACATGTTTCCATTTTTATGCAATCTGTACTCAGAGATCTACATTTTGAACACAGGGAATATTCAATTCTTGGTCACAATTTGTCATCTCCGGAAATAACAGCCCTACAACAATTATGTCACAATCACAATATTGTTATTTTGCCTGCTGATAAGGGGGGAGCAGTGGTGGTTATGAATATGAATAGTTATCTCAGTGAGGGCAGATCACAACTTTCTGATACTAAATGCTATATGCATATGGACATGGGCCCGACTCCGATTTTTAAAAAGGAGATTGATTCCTTTTTGCATTTAGCTGAGGAGGACGGTATCATCAGTAAGACTAGTGTTATGCATCTTACTGTTCAAGACCCACAGAAACAGATTTTGTATCTTCTCCCCAAAATTCACAAATCGCTTTCCAATCCACCAGGTAGACCTATTGTATCGGGCATTGGTTCCTTGACTGAACCATTATCCATGTTTCTTACTCAACATCTCAAACCTCTATTGAGTTTGGTCAGGGCCAGAATACAAGATACAACACAATTTTTACAGATTATACAGGACACACAGTTGGAACCTACATGGCTCATGTGTTCACTTGATGTCAAGGCCTTATATACTAGTATTCCACATTGGGCGGGACTACAGGCACTACAATACTGGTTAGACCGTTCTGCCATATATTCTCCAAGATTTAATACACTACTCATTTGTATGACTGAACATGTATTAAATAAAAATGTTTTTTATTTTCAAGGGGAATGCTATTGGCAGCTCCAAGGTACGGCAATGGGAGCCTCTTTTGCTCTAATTTATGCCGATCTTTTCATGGCTTTCTTTGAAGAGTGTATGATTTATGAACTATTACACAATATATATTTGGTGGAAATTGACATTTGGTGTTGATATTTAGATGATTGCTGGATGGTGTGGCAGGCAGATACTACATATCTGCAAGAATTTGTGGAATATCTTAATGGTAATGTTTGGGGAATTGAATTCACGGTTACATATAATTTACAATGCATCAATTTTTTGGATGTTACTGTTACTAGAAACACTGATCATACTTTGAATACCAAGACCTTCCATAAATATCCCCAATATAATACCTTATTACATGCTTCTTGCATGCATCCACGCCACACCATCCGCAACATACCTAAGTCTCAATTTATGCGGATGAAACGCATTAATTCCACAAATATGGAATATGAGAAAGCCTGTCTTGATTTGTATCAGAGATTTGTCAATAGAGGTTATAAACAACCAGATATTGTTAAGACTTGGGATTGGTCCACCAATATGAATAGAGAGATGTTACTACAATATAAGACACAACCCAGGAATTTAACTACATCTTCTATAAGGCTTGTGACAACCTATGGTAGAAATTATAATGCAATCAGGAGCATTATAAACAAACATTGTAACATTTTATTGGCCAATGACCAGCTGAGACAACTTTTGGGATCTCAGTGTCAGTTTATCTATAGAAGAGGAAAAACATTAGGTTCACTGTTCAGCCACTTCAAACACAAGGAAAGTGGGGGGGGGGGCAATTTATAGACAATTAACCATGTTTGGGGATGAATTGGTGGGAACCTTTCCCTGTGGTCACTGTGGGTCTTGTAAACAGATTCGCAAATTTAAACAATTCACTAGTCAGAATACAAGTAAAGTGTATGACTGTAAAATATTCGGGAACTGCAGTAGCAGCTGGGTGATATATTTAGCTACTTGTCATTGTTCGGCCTTCTATGTCGGTCAAACGTCCAGACCACTTAGAACATGCATAAATGAACATAGAAGTGACATCAAGAATAGAAAATAGCACAATGCCCTTTTTCGTCACACTTTGAAGCATCCACAGGCTCAATTTACATTTATGATTATTGACAGGATCATAGGTGATTGGAATAATCCTCAAGGATGGCATAGCATCCTAAATCACAAAGAAAAGTATTGGATCACTACATTGGGAGCCCTCTTCCCACCAGGTCTGAATGATCATTTATAAGCATTTATATTATATGCTATATATCATTCATTGTTGTTACTTGACTCTTTACAACAATTCATTTTTATATTTATTTATTTCAGGTTCCTGTGGATACCTTATCAGATGTCTCCTTATGAGGAATTACATGCTTCTCATTAGTAACCACAATTTTTTATGGTGAACGCACATGCTTATGTACTTACTTATTATGATTTATTTTGCCTATCAGGTACTGGTCAGTTCATCAGGTCAATAATACTTGGGTTACTTTTTTAGGTGTAGTAATTTCTGTATTAATTTGGTCCTAATTATGTGCATATGGTTAGTCTGGTGGATTATTATACAACTATTTCATCTCTTTGAGATATACATATATATATATTTTTTCCTGTACATATATATATATTTTCCTATATATTATCATCCACCAATTAATGATTCCAATGGTTCTTGTTTATCTTAAGAATTCATGGTGCCACAACAAATCTTTTATTTGAGATCATGTTTATCATCATTTTACACTTGGTATTAAATTTTGGGTGTGGGAACATACCACTTTTCAAGTGGCAGGATTGTGATTTTCATTGGTTGGGTATGTTTATAAATATTCATGAAGTATTGCATCTGTTGTTTTGCTTTGTATCACTGAAGAAGGCAAATCATTGCCGAAACCGGTCTGATTATTAAAGATATGTATTTTCAGTAATTTTTGAGTGTTTTATTACTTTCGCTCCATCCACTTATCTGCTGGCCAACGGTGTTTTTTATGGAACAGCAATTGAAACATCAACAAATGGCACAGAAGATGAACTCAAGGACAGGTCATGCAGAGACAACTTGAGGTTTACAGCAGTGCAAGAACATGCTGAAAGTAAGGATTAGAAAGACTTTTTGAGAAAATGGCTCATCACATGACTGGGCTTTGTATTGTTGACACCAAAATCAGAAAAATCACATAGAGTAACTATTCTTAATTTTAGCCTCTTAAATCAAATAAGTTCTGTACTGATTAAACTGCATACATATGAACTAAACATGGAGATTCTTTCTATTTTGTATTACAAAAAATACATTCTTAAAGGATGGTGAACCAAGGCCTTATAGTGGTAATAACTTTTCATTATAACCAGAAACCCTGAGAAATGCTTTCCCCCTTCTGTAAAAACCATCAGGGAAAATAATTTCAAGTTAGTCTATCCTGCATTACTTTCAGTTTTCTATTCACCTGGAATAAAGGTGAACTGGCAAAGAGAAAAGAAAACTAGGAGATAACAGAGCATGGTAATAGAGCATGTGTAAATAATAGGCTATCAATTTATAGGATATTACAAGCCTTACCAATAACCAAAGGTTAAAATCAAGCACTGTACCTTGTATCAGTGAGGGAAACACTTTTAGCCATTACACTAATCTCACCCCCAATACATGGATGTAGAAAATCAAACTATGTGTACTTCAAGGAATACATTTCTTGCAAAGCCTTTTCCTATTTTCCAAAAAAAAAAAATGACAGATACAACAAAGGAGATGAAACAGTTTCCAAAAAGTAGGGGATTCCATAAAAAATACTGAACTGGAACACTAAAGACAGTACTTAAAGTAGATAAATATGCATATGAAAGTGGATGTGATATAATGAAAATGTGAGTTGCATTCTGAATGATACGTTAAAAGCATTAAAATCAGTAAGTACTAGTTAGAAAATAAATATTAGAATAATATACTGGTAATAATGTATGTATCGTGTCTCAGATTTTACTTAGAAATGAATGTCTGTATCTTGTTGAAAGGTGAGGGGGGTTGCACTGCATGCTGTATGATGGATGTCCCTGTTGTCAAACTGTAAACTATGTCATGCTGTCTTAATAAAGATCTTATGATACTGGGATAAGTGAGGGAAAAGAAAGAAAGCAATGATGGATGACCAAAAAAGTCCAATATTATGGGATGAGAATCAGTAGGCAATATTGTTAGTTTTGGTAAGACATGTGCTAGGACTACGAATACTTGCAAACTTAATGAGACAAGTATGTTGACTGAAAGTAGGCTAGATACCAAGAATAAAAAATAATAAAATCCTGGAAACACTTACAGAAGCAACCTGTTTAAATGCAGGGGATGGATCTGTGGGCAAATCTGTTTGATGTAGTTAAAATGGAAAAAATGAATACACACTGGAAGATATCTTAAAACCATTGAGAACAGTAACTACCGGTGAGAAAATATTAAGTTACATTGTAATAGTTATACAGTTAAAGTCACATTTGTTGTCAGGCTTCAGATAGAATAATTCTCAGTCAACAGAGTTAATGTCTCCACTGTAAGAGAATACAACTGGTCTTTCTTGCAAGCTGTGATTTTCTATAAAAGGTGTAGCTACTGTGTCTGGATAGCTAAGCTTGACTTTCAAAAAATAGTTACAGCTTAAGTAATATCTAATGCAAGGTATAGGAAATGTGTTTAAAATATGCAATGATTACAAGGAGGAGCAACTTTTAGAAATAAATATGAATGAGAGTGGATGGGAGGTCTACTTAGCAACACGTGGATTGAGGGACAGATTCAGAAATACTATTGCAGGCAATGTTATAAACATATCAGTGATTTATAATGGCTGTTCTCCAGTCCAAAGGAATCTGATTAGAGAGGACTGGAAGAAACTTTATACTGCAATTTGTACTGACCAACATTTTTTATGCACTGTGAAAATATGTATATAGTAACTATGCTGTTTAGTTCTTGGGGAGGGAGAGAATTGTATAGGTTGAATTGCAATAGTATTACCAAAAAGTAACTAAAGTGACCCAAACACTGTTAGATAAAAGTTATGAAGTCCAGTATATATCAGAAATACAAGAAGTACAGGTTAAGCAGAATAAAGGATAAACTTTTATGACACATTTTGACTTAGTTTGGAAT
This sequence comes from Protopterus annectens, assembly GCF_019279795.1. NCBI lineage: Eukaryota > Metazoa > Chordata > Ceratodontiformes > Protopteridae > Protopterus > Protopterus annectens. The sequence continues at coordinate 28,820,594 of NC_056751.1, read as the reverse complement.
GTTATTTAATTAGTTCACATCATAAAAGAGAACATACTTATATTTACAACAGTAATGTACAGATAATAATATTACAAGAAATCCACCTAAATTATTAAGAACCTGAAACCCTTGTAAAGAAAAGTGGGATGAAGGGCTTCTTTGTTGAAATATGAGAACAGAAACAATAGGTCTTAATATTAATTAAAATGGGTATATAAATAAAGATTGAGGAACAAATGTAGGGCAGGCAGGGAAGTTTTATTAGTTGTGAGAGGTTCTAGGCAGGGTGTAAGAATTACATGTGCTGTACTATATATTCCACCAAAAACTGTGAGACAAGATATAAATAGTATGTGAGAAATTATAGCCTTACGTCAAGGATGTATGCTAGTAGTTGCAGATCAGAACACTAGAGGAAATAAGGAAGAAGTCTCTGGAGGGCTGAGATATCATAGATTATACAATGACCCCCCATTAATATTCCAAAACATGCACGCTGATTGGCCAGTGTGCCCATTGTAAATCAGACTTATACTAATGGAATCACCTGGACTTTTTCCATTAGTATAAGTCTTTTTTTTTGTGTGTGTGTTAGACAGCAATGGAGAACGGAAGAGCTACATTGCTGTAATCTCACTATGTTAAACTGGTTTAACATAGCGAGATATGTTAAAAAAGCAACAGAGAAAGGAAGATCTCCATTGCTTTTTTTAAAGCTATCTCGCTGTGTTAAACACTTTTAACATAGCGGGACACTTTTTAAAAAGCAACGGAGATCTTCCTTTCTCTGTTGCTTCCACACACAGCTCTGATGTACTGCGTAGGCATACGCATGCACAGTACATTAGAACTGCCACAGAATACCAGACAGCTACAGAAGGGCAGCACAGAGGCATTATACAATGCCATTATTTAAAAAAAGTAAGTATTTTTTTTTTAAATAATGTCATTGTATAATAGCAATAACCCACTTCTGGTTGTGGGTAATGCTAGATTTACTCACGGTTGTCTTTGTTCGGCCACTTGGGTTTTGTCCTCATGACCAAACCCCACCAACCATGGGTAGATCCAGCATTACCCACACCCAGGCATGGGTTATTGCTTAAATAATGCATTAGAGTAGATTCCTGGAGCAGTATCTGCATGCATTTGGGTTATCAGTGTTATGAGATTAGATTGATGTTACATATCAAAATAATAGTATAGTATGATCCAAATCATGAAAACATTTCCAGTCATAGTGTCAGACTATGTATCTCTCTCTCTCTCTCTCTAGATATATATATATATATATATATATATATATATATATATATATATATATATATATTTTTTTTAAGTTTTGTAAGCAAGTAAAAGTCTGTTTTGACAAACATTGGCATTTCCAGTATTTCTTTTAAAAAGTGAGGAATTTAATGATAGGGTAGATCAAAACTAAATTTAAATGTTAGTAAATTTGAGCCTATGCAGTAAATAGATTACAAATAACTGGGATAATAGTAAAGGGTCTCTATTACAACATCGAAATGTCATTATTTCGAATGTTCTAACATCAACCCCTATTCAGCAAACGCTGACAGCATCGAACATTCAGAACGGTGAATTCTTTCCTAGGGAAAAATTTGCTGTTCCAAAATGCACACACACAACACAAGCACACCAAACAAACAGCAATCCATACACATACACCCAAAATTTTTCAGCTAACCCTACACTAAACTGTACAAGCACCACTAACTATCCACTTACCTTAACCCAAACCCTAACCCTAAAGTCCGTCACTATTGCACACTCACCTCACCTGCACCCTAACCCTAACTCACCTAACCCACCCTAACCCTCACATCCACACAATGATACACATACCTCCCTCGTGCTCTAACCCTAACTCACCTAACCCATGCCCAATCGCACACTTACCTGAACCCGACCCGTACCTTTTCACCACAGTGCTGAAAATAGTGAAACGACAGAAACAGACAACCAAATTCTTTCTCTAGGAAAAAATTTGGTTATCTGTCATTTTGATATTTTCAGCATTCACTGAATAGGGGTCGATGTTAGAACATTCGAAATAATGAAATTTCAACATTTTAATATAGACCCAATAGTAAATTGGCAATTGGAAATGTGATCAAAATGAAAACAAATGAGATGTGGAATAATTTTTAAAATTTTAGGGTTTCACAGAAGAAAAAAGTAGGTGCGACAAAACCAGGTAAAGGGTTGTTGCAAGAAGCCTGAATGTCTGTACAAGAATACTTAGAAAATCTGAATGAACACAGAGTAATTATTTTAAAACAATTATATTTTGACAATAAGCCCTAATCAACTAAATTGTTGGTTCAACATCTAAGGAAGAAATGGTTGAAAAGATGATAAAAATTAGGAATTGCAAGAATGCTAGAGTGTAAGAGGTCCCAATAAAACTTATAAATGCACTGGAAAATTATTGCAATGTACTACAAAGATAACATGCAAAAGTCGAGAACAGTAGACAGAAAATGGCAACAGGTATGAGACAAGTACAACTTTGTCAGTTAAAAGAAGTAGACACAGGGGTGTTAAAATCAAGAAATTAAGCTAAAATTAAAGAAGCAATGCAAAACCAAAATAGAGGGAACCCCTTAAAACAGATAGACTTCCAACATGTGTGGAACAAGAGGGACAGGAGATATTAAAAAACTGTATAGTACTTTTTAACATTTTTTTTTATTGTTGGGGATGTGCCCTTGACTTGTAAAGATGCAGTAGTGGTAGTTAATGTCAAAGGAGGAGAAGGATAGTCTTGAACGAGAGTCATATAGACCAGTTCTGATTCTGAATCATAACTAAGACTTGTTTAGATGGTTCTGGCAAAAAGAATGGCAAAGGGTTTGCTGAGAATAATAGACCTGGAGCATTGTGGGCTTAGAGAAGGTAAGCACACATCCGACATATTAATGGGACCCTTATGATTTAAAAAGGTTGCACTGAACAATAATAACATAGTAATGCTAATATGATTGGTTGCTGAGAAAGCATTTGATAGAGTGAGATATTTAAAATCATTTGTGTTTTAACAAATTTAATAGCTACAAGGGAGTTCAGGCCAGGCTAAAATGTGGCGGTAAGCTGTTTAAAGCATTTAGCCTCACAAGAGGAATTAGGCAGAGGTGTCATCTTTCACTATTACACCAATTTATATTTATAGCCACTAGACAGGTTTATAAGACAGTCAAACTTACTTGGAGATAAATACTGAAATACCGAAGAGAAAACAGATTTCTTACAGATATCATAATATTATATCTTATCAATCCTGAAAAGTGTAACAAATTTTATTTGATCAACTGAAATATTTTAATACTATGTTAATACTATACAAGGAAATAAAGTAACAAGTGTTATGATTGTGAATTATGTTCCATCAAGTGACTTTCCTTTTTGATACAGTCATGACAAGATGCTCAGTAGCTAATTCCTGATCTCAAATTGCATAGTAAACAGTCAGTTTTTGTATTTAACTGTTTTTGTTTAAACAGCAATGCTCAATCAAACCTAGAATTAATATTAAATAGAATTCATTGAGATATTTGGTTTACATGCTTAACAACAGCAAGTTAATGAGATTTGAATTTAAGTTCTGATTGTCTGGCATGAGGGCATTTTATTCATATGATATATATGGTTATAGGTTACTTGTTCGACACTAATTTATAGGCCTGAAGTGAACTGTAACTTTATTTATAAGAGGAGCTGCTAGTGTGAATGACTTGGTCAGCAATAGTAAGTGTATTTGTGGTGGGACTGGGAGTTTGTGTGACTGTGTGTGTGTGTGTGTGTGTGTGTGTGTGTGTGTGTGTGTGTGTGTGTGTGTGTGTGTGTGTGTGTGTGTGTGTGTTTTAAGGTTAGTGTAAGGGTTAGGTTAGGGGATAGATTGAATGTGTGTGCGAGTATATGTTTTAGGGTTGGGTAATGGTCTGGTAAGGAGATAATTGTAGTGTGTGTGTGTGTGTGTGTGTGTGTGTGTGTGTGTGTGTGTGTGTGTGTGTGTGTGTGTGTGTGTGTGTGTGTGTGTGTGTGTGTGTGTGTGTGTCTGTGTGTGTGTGTGTGTGTGTGTGTGTGTGTGTGTGTTATAAGGTTAGTGTAAGGGTTAGATTAGGGATAGATTTAATGTGTGTGCGAGTATATGTTTTAGGGTTGGGTAATGGTCTGGTAAGGAGATAATTGTAGTGTGTGTGTGTGTGTGTGTGTGTGTGTGTGTGTGTGTGTGTGTGTGTGTGTGTGTGTGTGTGTGTGTGTGTGTGTGTGTGTGTGTGTGTGTGTGTGTGTGTGTGTGTGTGTGTGTGTGTGTTTTGTAAGGTTAGTGTATTATGTAGTTAACAATGTGGAATAGGTTAATAAATTAACTGATTGATTGATTTGCATATAAAAGGAAGATATGTGCACATAGTAAATGTTCCAAGAAGGCGAATTGCCGAGGTACCAGAACGTGTATTATGTTGGATTAAAGGATTCTTCCTTTCACCTCACATCCTGCCTCCTGTGTTGCTGGTTGCTGTTTTTTGTGGACAATTTTTTTCTGTTTCTGTGTTTTTTGAATATGGAAGGCTCGGGAGGAAGTCGTGATGGTGAGAACTTGTTTGTTGAACTGGTGAAAGAAAGGGAACGTAGATTCATTGCTGTGGATATGTGGATAGCGAATGGATCAAATTCGGAAGATTTTGTGAATTTAGAATGACTTATGTCTAAAGAAATGACTCTGTTTTATGATTTAAAGTTACTGGAGAAATATGTAGCCCTTGATATTACTCCCAGGGGCTTGCGTATAGATAAACTACCAGCTGGTGGGTTTAATGAAGAAGAGAATGACTTACTGTTGGAATGGAGACAAGCGGCTCATAATTGCTGTTTGACTTGGTTGAAAATCTTGATCAAAAAGCATCAGAGGGCTACTGAAATCTTGCATACTAAGATTATTTCTTTACAGCAAGATTTAAACAGCCATTTGTCTTCTAGTGTATTTCAAACTAACTTTAAGAACATTAATGATAAATGGCCAGAAAGAAAACTAAACTTAATCGAGACATTAAAGACTATGAGTCCAATCAAATTTACAGCTGGCCAAAGAAGGGGCGGCGTTTTCCTCGGAAATACTTTAAACGTTCCACAGGAAGTGAAGTTGTGTCGTCAGTATCTTCAACAGAAATGGGTGTGAGTCACAAAAGTGTATCTTTTGAGGATATCGCAATGGACAGTTTAAATGGATCCGCAGATGGACGGAAAGGCGCACAAAACAATCATAAGTTTCATTCTAACATGCAAACTAGATCTGGGAGAAATCAAAGTAAAACGTCAAATACTTCTTATGCAGTCGCAAAAAATTTAAAATAAAACTTGCGGGTCTGTGAAAATGTAAAGAACCAACTAACTATAACTGTTCGTCTAAATTTACTGAAAAGAGTTATTTAAGGAGGTCCGAAGGGATGCCTGTTGAAATTGTTACTGAGACTTTTTTGGACAATAGTTTGCTTGATAATGTTCATGGAAATGTTTTTGACATCAATGCTGGTAGTTGGAATAATACTTTAGATGTGGTAAACCTTTCTAAGTTTTGTCTGTCCAATGAAATGCTTAGTGTTTTATCCAGAGGCACAAAATTTGTACCGACTAAAACACCAGAGCTAGCGGACTTACTGGTGGATGTGAAAAAATTTGTTCGAAAGCTTAACTTAAGGGTGTATTTCTCTGAATGTTCCGCAAATGTTAGAAATGTTAATGATGAAAAATCTGATGATGAACTAATGAATTTGAGTGTGTATGAATATGATGGTATGTTGTTTGATGATGAAAATGCTTTTGGGAAAGACAATGTGTCATATGTTACTGATTTTGGTGGGGGCTATAGTCATATTGAGGTTCCTTGTTTTTCTAGTAATAGCAACTTTTTACCTCCTAAATCATCTTCTGCCATCAATGCATTTGAACATGTTGTATGTTCTCACATTGAAAAAAAGCTATAAAGAATTTTATAGGATAAATTATGAATTTAATTTGAAGAAATCAGAATGGTTGGCTCTTAAAGAACTTAGATCCAGCTTAGGAAAAATAACTATTAAACCAGCTGATAAGGGAGGAAATTGGGTTATTATGGATACCGTGAAATATGAAAATATCGCTAACACCTTATTAGTAGAAGACACATATGTTAAGTTAAATGGTAATCCTTTAAAGTGTTTTTTTGAGGAACTGATAGAACTATTGGAAAAAGGAGAAAGATTTGGCTTCTTTTTTGGTAAGGACATTAACAAATTAATAGTTTCGGAACCTTGCCATCCATATTTTTACATTATACCTAAAATTCATAAAAATTTGGACAACCCTCCCGGTAGGCCTATAATTTCTGGCATAGGTTCTTATCTTGAAAAAGTGAATAAGTTTTTGGATTTTCATTTCAAAAAGTATTTGCCTAAAGTTATCTCGCATGTTAAAAATACACAGGATGTATGTTCATTATTGCATGGGGTGGAATGGAAACAAGACTATTACTGGGCAACTGTTGATGTTTCATCTTTGTATACAAACATTGATAGAAGATGGGGTCTTGAAGCTATGCAGAAAGTGATGGGTGAGGGATCCTGTACTACATTCTTGTTATGTTTGCTAGAATTTAGTCTTACACACAACTATTTTGTGTGGAATAAGGAATTCTTTTTGCAAGTTAAAGGAACAGTGATGGGTGCGGCCTTTGCACCCACTTATGCTGTTATTTATATGGGTGAGTTTGAAAAGGAATTTATGTTTCATAGTGAATTCTTTGTGAATAATGTCGTCTTTTATAGACATTACATTGATGATTTTATTTTTGTTTGTAAGAGTAAAACATACTTGTCTGAACAGTTTATGATAAGTTTGAATGAAAATTTTCATGGATTAAAATTTGCTGCTCATTTTTCTCCACATAATATTCCTTTTTTGGATATGGAATTTTATATTGGGAAACATAATACAATAGAATATAAACCATTTAGGAAATCTACAGCAGTAAATAATTTTTTGCATGCTACCAGCATGCATCCACCCCATTTGATAAGGGCACTGCCAGAAGGGGAGTTCAAGAGAATATTAAGGAACACTTCAGAAATGTAATTATGGGAAGGAGTTTATGAAAAAATTCTCGTCAGATTATAGCTAGAGGATATGATAGGAATGCATTATTAAATATTAGGGACAGGTTGTGTAGAACCAAGGCTTTTGGAAAGGTTAAATATCATAAGGAATATTCATATTCATCAGTCAGTCCAGTTAAAGATAACATATTTTTTGTGTTGAGATTTTCAAACTTCTCCTTTATGGTGGAACAGAGTTTGAAAGAACTTTGGCATGTTGTTAGTGATGATTTAATTATAGGGCATCTATTTCCTAAACATATAACTTTTTCTTACAATAGATATTGTAATTTAAAGGAATTGTTAAATAGAAAACTGATATATTGCACTGATAGAAATGTTGGAATGTATTGCTGTGGGCGATGTTCAGTATGTGAGAAAGTAAAAAATATGCACGGGTTGGAGATTAATGGCAAAAGATATTTTGCATTTGAAAAATTTGATTGTCTGTCATTTGGGGTGGTATAAATTTTAGGGTGCAGTTGCAGCATACCTTTATGGTACATTGGACAGACTACTAGAAGGGTTAAAGTGCGCATTTTAGAGCACTTGGGGATATAAGAAGGGTAACCATAAATCCAAAAAGGATGCACGAAAAGACGCTGCACGGCAAAAATCCACCACAAATTCAAACAAATAAAGCCAGCAGCTGTTGGTACCAGAATACAAATAATTTATTCCATCATAACTGAGAGACAAATCCCTCAGGTGTCAGGTATACTCAACAGAGCCTTCTTCAGTGAAAAAATATATATGTACTCATGAATGCTCCAACCCAGTATATATATATATCAGGAAATGACAAAAACCAATCACAATATATAATTAACAAATCATGATTAACAAATCACAATTGATCATTGAGACCAGGTGGAAACATTGCCCCAAGTCTAATTATCCATTTCCTCTCCTTTGAAATCAGGATATCATGCCACTTCAATTTATCTTGACATTTACCCCTGATGTAATCAATAATGCAAAACATAAAACTAGCTGTAGTATGTTTTAAACTGTGCTTATATAATGCATTATTACTACGCTTGTTCTTAATGTCACTGATGTGTTCACCAATTCTAAGACGGAAAGCCCTAGAGGTCTGGCCAACATAAAACGCAGAACAAGTGCAGGTCACCAAATATATAACCCACTCTGAACTGCAGTTGGCCCAAAACTTAATCTCAAAAACATCCGGTGTGTTCTGACTGCTAAATTCACCAGTACATGAGACTCTGTTACAAAATTTACAATGCCCACATGGAATACAACCAACCACTGGAGCCCCTGTAAAAGTTGATTGAGTAAAGACTTTGGAATCAGGCACAGACTTCTTATAATGACTCAAATGTGACCCAATAGTACGTCCCCTTTTGAAGGAGAAAGAACATCTGTCCCTAAGAATGTTGTGCAACCTATTATCCGCCAAAAGAATATTCCAATGTCTGTCAACAATTTTCATAAAGCCCCGAGTATTACGTCCATAAGTAGTAACTAACCTCAGCGGCTGCTGCACCCCATCTTGGTTATGATCTTTATAACGCAATAATTCAGTTCTGCCAAATTTTGAAGCCCACTGTTTAGCCATATAAACTGTCCCCGAACGATACCCCCTATCTTTAAATCTGGCGGCCAAATCATCACTAATCTTAGCATAAGACCCTTGGCTGGAGCAAATTCTCCTAGCTCTTAAAAATTGAGACTTAGGAATATTCTGGATGATATGTTGTGGGTGGAAGCTGGTGGCATGCAATAAAGAATTATACTCTGGAAATTTTCTAAATAGGATAGTAGAAAGAGTGTTGTCCATATTCCTATGAATTTCCACATCCAAAAAAATTATTTTAGACCTGTCAAAACTCATCTTAAATTCAATACCCCATATGTTGTAGTTAAGATAATCAAGAAATTCCATAAGATACTTGTCATCAGCCTTCCACACCAGCCAACAATCATCCAGATATCGACGCCACATGTCCATCTCACACATGTAAATATTATGGCTGGCGTCATAAATTACTATCTCCTCGATATATGCCATAAATAGATCAAAAGATGCACCCATAGCAGTTCCCTTAATTTGCCAAAAGCATTTATTTTGATAGTAAAAAATGTTACTAGTAAGCACATATTCCGTAAGACAAACCAGAAAGGTATTAAAACCTGGTTTGTATAAACCAGATCTAACCAACCAATAGTCTAATGCTTGTAGGCCTGCCCAGTGTGGAATATTGGTATAGAGGGACGTAATATCAAGGGTACATAATAACCATCCAATTGTATTTCATTGATGATGTCCAAAAATTGTGTGGTGTCTTGGATTCTAGCTCTAATCAACCCTAATAATGGTTTTAAATGAAAAGTCAAATATTCAGATAAAGGTTCCGTCAAGGACCCATGTCCAGAAACAATAGGTCGGCCAGGGGGATTACTAACATGTTTATGTATTTTAGGGAGCATATAGAGATACTGTTTTTTAGGGGAGACCATCAATTGTTCCTTGGTAGCCGCTTAATTATCCCTCCTCTACTGCTGATGTAAGAAACTCATCAATCTGCATAGCCATATAATGATCTCTGTTCCCCAGCTGTCTCATAGCCTCCCGATCATAAGAGTCTTTATCTTGAATCACCACAGCCCCACCTTTATCAGATTGTGTGATAACATTTTTATTTTTGGCTAGCTCATCCAGACTACACACTTCATCCTTGGATAAATTATTGTAAGACAAAGGAAAATCCTTGTAGTAATAATGTAGATCATGCAGTACATTCCTTTGAAAAACACCCACCAGTTGTGTCATAGGTGGACTAAAAGAAGATTTCTTGAATCTAAAATCCTGAGATTTATCACTACCACTATCAGCAAATAGCAGCTTTAGATTTAGTAATCTGCAAAAATTAACTACATCCAAGGCTAGAGACTGTTCAGGTACAAAAAAACCCGGGACAAAATTCAATCCTTTATTTAATAATTGACTCTGTGTAGTGGTTAACTCAGTGGAAGAAATATTGTGAACATTAGAGTGGACTATTACTGTGCTGTCATCAATTTCAGTAGTGCCTCCATACTTTGTTTTGGCGTATCCTTTCCTATGTTTGTAAGTGCAGCGGAAGGGTGTGACAAATTGTCACGTTTTGCATTTGGCAAAACATCTAACTGGTTCTCCTCAAATTCACCCTCTGTATTAGATGAATTCTCATCACCTGAAGTAAAATTAGAAGACTCAGAAGTGTTCTTAAGAATAGATTTTGGTCTTTTTCTTTTTGGGGTAGAAAATCTCTTAATCCCCCTATCATACTCTCCAGGTAACCTAAACGAAACATTTTTAGAACTGTGAAAAGGTTTACCCTTTTCATAGTCACCAACATCTCTGAAAAAAAATTTAGAGCACTTGGGGATATAAGAAGGGGCAATATGGAAAGTCCAGTAGCTTCCCATTTCATCAATTTTCATAATGGGAGTACTGAGGGTTTTTCATTTAGCATGCTAGCTAGACCCCATGTTGGTGTAGAGAATTTTAAGACCGCACTATGTAGGTTGGAACATAAAATGATTTGGGGATATCAGACACTATCTTCCAGGGGATTGAATTTGGATAGTGGGTTAATAATATAGAATGGAGTTTTTTATTTAAATTTTGATATTGTAGTGATTTTTCACTTTAATTTTTGAAAAATGAATTTGAGAACATATCTATCATTTTTGCAGCAATGAATTGATGTTATGTGGGCATTAAATACATGTTATTAGGAAATAAATATGAAAATGTTATATATAATAATTATATTTGGTGAATATACGTAGAAATGTGTTAAATGTTGTATTTATTGTGTTTTTTTATAAAATGAATTGAATAATTATGTACTTAACAATGTGGAATAGGTTAATAAATTAACTGATTGATTGATTTGCATATAAAAGGAAGATATGTGCACATGGTAAATGTTCCAAGAAGGCAAATTGCCGAGGTACCAGAACGTGTATTATGTTGGATTAAAGGATTCTTCCTTTCACCTCACATCCTGCCTCCTGTGTTGCTGGTTGCTGTTTTTTGAGGTTAGTGTAAGGGTTAGGTTAGGGGATAGATTTAATGTGTGTGCGAGTATATGTTTTAGGGTTGGGTAATGGTGTGGTAAGGAGATAATTGTAGTGTGTGTGTGTGTGTGTGTGTGTGTGTGTGTGTGTGTGTGTGTGTGTGTGTGTGTGTGTGTGTGTGTGTGTGTGTGTGAAGAGTGTCTGAGCGAAGCCTCCTGCTCCAGCTCAGGAAGTCATGCTAATCCTAGTCCTGCTCCTAACCCTATCCATACAATTTACATTAAAAAAGTCCTTTCAGTAACACTTCCACTATTCAGAGAAATTTGAGCTGAATGTGTGGTAGGGTTTTATAGGTGCAACAGAGGAAAATAAATTTGTTTATTTTTCAATATACTGGGTATCAGCATTTACTGTTGCCAATATTATGAATTGCTGGCATCTTTATAGTCTATGTTTTTTGTGTTGAACAATTAACTTGTTGATCATTCACTATATAATCCTATAAACATGTAACTAAAATGGATGTATCAGTAATCAGTGTGGAAATAACAAGTGAATAATGCATGACAATATAAAAATAATTTACATTGCTTAAAAAGAAGAAGAAATATCTGCTTAAATATAACACAGTATTATGTGACTAAAGTGACATTATAGTTAATTTTAATTGTAACAATTACACTTAAATTAACTACAATGCCGCAGATACTGCAGCAGTACAGCAGAAGGTGGAGTCTGTACCCTCTTATAAAACTGTCCAGCTTGCATAATTAGAAACAAATTGAATTGTGATACTATTCCTATAAACATGCTCAGAGATACCACTGAAGTAATTAGGCTGGGGCTGAGAAAGAACCCCATAGCAAGTGCAAACTGCTGAAGCCAAAAGGGGTAGTTTCTGCAGTCACAGAAAGTGTGATTCAGGGACATGTTTAGCCGTAATGTGGAAAGACCTCAGTAGCAGGTAATCTGCATGCCACTGCATCATGTGGTGCTACAAGTAATGTTAATCAGCACATTCCAATGGTTATCACCACTGGCAATCCGTACATCCCATTGGCACAGGCACCCAACTCATTCTGTCTGCCACACACATGCACACATTCAAACACACCCACACAATTCTTTGCAGAATGTACCTTATGTTGCATCATATTTTTCCTATGTCCCCTCATAAGTCATGGATCATAGATGATTTTAATCAATCCAGACATTACAGCTTTATTTATTTATTTGCTTTGTTTACATGATATGTCTGAACATAATGCCTCTTTTCAGTGGAGGCTCAGGGAGAAAAGCTGCTTATGTTAAAACAATGGACATAATACAACAGAATGCTAGATACAATATATGGATAGATATCACATGTTCAAGAAGTTACTAACAATAATAGTAATAAGAGAATAAGACAAGACAAGACAGATGGCAATAAACAAGATACTTACACTCAGTATGTAATACAGATACTTTGATTAAATATGCATGTTCTTTACATTTCAGACAGGCTTTTTGGCAGGTATAAAGGTTCCTGTCCTAATACACTGAGAAGACATCAGTAATGGAGCAGGTACTGCTATGTTTAAGTATCCAGGTGGTAAGCATGTTAATAGCAAAGGTTTTGCTAAGAATCGTCTGTGATTAGTCTTAAAGGGAGTTAGTCTATCTAGTTGTTTCAGAGGAAGTGGAAGATTGTGTGACATCTTTACCACATAACTGGAGTATGTGGGTCACCTGAGTGGTTGTTTGAATGTATTACTCTAAGCAGATTTGTGTTACTAGTACAAAGGTTCCTAAATGAACATTAGAATAGTAGCATGTTATTCAGAGAAGGGTGATTTTGTGATTCATGAGTACGTCTGTGGGCCATGGCTAGTTGAGAGCATGTGAGCGGGTTAGGTAATAAAAGCCAATTGAACTATTGCAGGGATTTGCAGTGGTGGGTTCTGTCAGCATGGTCTAAAACAAATTTCGCAATGTTATTGTAGCATGCTTCTAATTTAAGCTTTTGGTAGTCTCTAGGTTTATAAATATTGGTGAGGCATAGAGGAAATTTAGAAGGAAGTATGAGCATGCGATGGACTTCCAAGCAGCATATGTAAAGTAGGGTTTTGCTCTGTAGAATAAACTGCATTTCTTATGAGTCTTTTTGATAGTTTGTTGTATGTGTTGTTTGAATTGTAGTTTATTGTTTATGATAACACTCAATAACTTTGCATAAAGTAAAGTTTCAATTTTGGTATCATTAACAGGTAAGATTGTTAGTTCTTGAATCTTCACATTTAGTTGCTTAGGTGAGAAGAGTATTAGCTTGTTTCTGTTTGGTTTTAGGAGTAGGTTTACTTCTGATAGCCAAGATTCAATAGATGAGAAAGATTCTTCGGTGACTGTTTTGGAGTTCAGTTAATATAGGGTTGTAGCAGATAAGGGTAGACTCAACTGTATACTTTACTAGGGTTGCAAGTTTAAAAGCTTTATGTATGTTATTTATGAATATTTTAAATAGTAGTGGACCAATAACAAAACTTTAGAGGACTCTGACAGAAACTTGGAGGAAGGTTGAAAGTTGGGTCTGCCATTTGACAGCTAGAAATCTATTGCTAAGGTAGCTATGGAACCAAGAGAAGGAAGAGTAGGAGAGACAATGAAGGATAATTCAGATAATAGTTTTTGGTGGAAACAGTGTCAAAAGCTTTAGACAGATCTAGAAATAAGGAGGACACAAGATTGCTGTTGTTTCTGTGGAGGTTTACAGTGCTGATGAAATGAAGAAGAGCAGTATTGCTGCTGTGATTAAGGCCAAAGCTGTGCTAAGATGGTGAGAAGTGTTTATTGTCAATGATATATTGAAGAAGCTGTGTATGTATACACTTTTTTAATTTTTTGGTAGAGGAGAAAGAATAACAATGTGACATTATTTGGATAGCTGAGTGGATTTCCTCTTTTATGTAGTGGTATAGTATAGGATATCTTTCATAAGGCAGAGACATAATTTTCGCTGATGGACCAGTTGATCAAGATGGAAATTGGATAGGCAAGTACATCAACTATTGTCTTGACATTTCTGTAGGTGGGCTATTTATGGTTTGAGTGGTAGGTTTTATGTTATGGAGGTGTTTTTCATGACTGAGGAAGGAACTGATTGAAAGTGAACTTTTGGAGTCTGAGAATTTTTTCTGGTGGGAATATTGAGGGATGGACTGTCATTAATTAGAGATAGGATGAACATTATTGATAAAATAGTTGTTGATCTGGGTCTTTTCTCTGTTGACAGTTCTGGTGTGACTGATTGGCCAGGATGTAGTAAAATTTTTGTCTGAACAAAATTGTTTGGGGTTAGCTTTGCTAGTTTCTTGTAAGTTAGTAAAACAGAATATTTTATCTACTTTTTTATATTTTGCATGGTTGCTAAGATGTTTGTAATTTTGGAGGCTAGTACTGGTTTTGTTGTATGACCATTTTCCAAGCCTTATCTTTTAATAGCATGAGCTGTTTGGTGTTATTAGATAGCTAATCTGCTGAGTTAGATTTTAAACATTTTAATCAGAGGGGAGATTTATGCAGAATTTTAGGGTGATACAATATATTTTCTGCCAGTCTATATTTAGTTCACCTAACATGACTATTTCACTATGTATGTCAACTAATAACCAAGACAGAATGTCTTCTAGGGTGGATATGTTGTCACCTGATTTATGTAAATGGCAATAACACATATAGATTTGCTAGTGTTCATTTTTAGGTAGGAGGCTAGCATTCAGCATTTTAATTATGATTTCTATGGAGTAAGGAGATAGGTGGATGTTATTTGAGTCTAGAATTGTTACCCCACCACCTTTTTGTGGGATTGGTAATTACTGAGAATGTTGGATATGGGAAGGAGGATATCTTCATCTTTAATTGTAGGTTTTGGCAAGGTTTCAGTGGCTAAATTTATATCAGGGAAGTATGATGAGCATATAGGTCTGGTATTTTTAGTTTGTTTGTGTCTTTCGGCTTTTCCCGGTTAGGGGTTGCCACAGCGGAACTCCGGTCTGCTAATGATTGGCAGTAGAGTTTTACATGCTGGCTTGCCAGGCCTAACGCACAACCTTCAATGAAGGAATGCCCATTCACGCATGTCACCACACAGAAGATGCTCTAACTGAGAATCGAATGGGCAACATCTAAATGTGAGGCGACAATGCTACCGCAGCACCACCACTGCAGTCCTATACCTAGAATATTTATATTGTGAAAGAGTAGGTAAGTTTTTGATTTAGAGAGTGTAGGTTGTATATTATGGTGTTGCTGTTTAGGGGTGTTAGTAAGGTGACATAGACAGAGATTGGGGGTGGATGTCCCTACTTAAGTTCAGTAATATCGTAAAATAGTTAGGGAGGTATATTTCTGTTTTTGTTTCATTATTAGTTTCTACAAAGAGGGGTTGCACATTTATAATTTGGTTTATGTAGTGAAATTCAGGTGTTGTGCAGATTGGGAGAGATGGTAGATGAGTAAGTGGCTATGTTGTGACAAGCAGTGCATTGACTGGGATGAGAACTGAAGAGAGGTGTGTGAATGCTGGCAGAAGAGGGATAAGGATCAGATGTGGTAGTAGCCTTATGAATAAGTATTCAGTGAGTGCTATAGGAGAGGAGAGGAGAGAAAAGTATTGGTGACACGTAGAATGGGTGTTTGGATTGAGTTTTTTAAGTAGAGTGGTAACTGGTGTAGACGTTTAAAGTAGGAATTTGATTGATAGAAGTAATCAGGTGAGAAAGGGAAGTGAGAGAAAGTAGGAGTGGCTACAATTGTTTAAACTGAGGGAAAGTGGGGTAGGTGGGAACTGGTGGAAGTGTTGGGAGCTGAGTGAGCTTGAAGGCAGTGAGGGCAAATGGAGTGCAGCTGAAATGAACCAGGACAAGATGCAGAAAATGGCCTATGAGGTTTCTCTAAATAACAAAGGTAAGGCTAGAGTGTAGAGGCATGTCATACTCTAGGCAATAAATGTCTCTAATTCAGTGAGGTAAAATTAACTGGTTCAATTTCCATCGTGAAGGAGGGTTAAATAGCAGTTGCACAGTTAGTATACCAAATGCAACCACTTTGCTATGTCTTGTTCTTGATGATTGAAAATTACTGGATACACTTGGATAGAATTTGGACAGACTTAAATAAAATTCCAGACAGATTTATAAGCATTGAGCTGCTACAAGTAATTGTGGACAGCTCCTGTGATTTCCCCTGTCCTGTATGCTCCTTGACTCAATTACAATATACATGTATAATTTTAGTTTAACAAATAAACTCAAAGGACATTAAAACTGAGGGAATCCAAAACACATGAAAGTGCAGGTGGTATTTCACTTAAATGTATAATTTATATCTTTCATGAACAGGTCAAGAACATAACACCTTCTGTTGTTTCCTTACAAACAAATGCGTATAACTTTTGAGAATCACAGATCAATATGAAAAAAATTAATTCAGCATACCATTGCTAAGAAAAACAGTTTTGGTTAGTATGCAAATGCATCCCAATTCTTATGTCAATAGTTTCCCCATTTTAATGAACTCTGCACAAAATTAATAGGGTATTATTTACAAAAACATCCTTCTGGCATCCTAGAAATATGTGGAATTTTGTTTTCCTCTAGCTTTTATACCCTGTTTTACTAAAAAAGAATAAAGGTTGCATTCTACATTTTTCATGTTTTTCCTCATATTGCTTCTGCAATACCATAAATAAAAAATTTAAATGGCAAATGGAGAGGAAAGTGTCTTCTTCATGCAGTTTGACCCAGAACTCATTATTATTAAGCTGAGTGACATCACTTTGCTTGGTTGCTACATTGTTAAATGAATCATGTTGAATGTATGAAAAACTCAACAGTCAGGCTGTCTAGTATCATTCCACAATTCTCCAAGATGATTTTTCTTATTGTTCAGAAAATGCATTGTGATGCAAGATCTGTCACTCTATTAACTTTTCAATGACTTAGAGTAATATTTAAAATGTCTCCATGGTGTCATCTAAAGTTCTAATAATAAAAATATCACTTCGGATGAATTTGATTTCATCAATTTACTGAATATTTGTCAAGTGCGTGTCATGCAACCTGACAAAGGTGGAGGTTTAGTGTTTATGGATTAACACGATTACAACTGTAGGATGAACTTGGTTCTAGACAGTACAGCATACGAAAATGTCAGTCGTAACCAGATCAATGGAGCATACAAGTCTATCAATGGGATTCTTTCTGACTTGTTCCTGGAAGGGAGTATAGATATTGATACATACCATTATTTGTCTATGCCTGCTCCAGTTATACCAACCTTTTTCGGAACTCCAAAGATACATAAAAATCGAACTAACCCACTGTTTAGACCTATTGTGGATGGTCGTGGTTCCATATCGTATGCTTTTGCTAAATACGTTGAATCCAAGTTTAAACCAATACTCAAGTTGGAACAACAAATTTGTCAGGATTCATGGCACTTTCTTAAGTCCATTAACAACTTGGACTTTAATGACAATTTAGTGTTTCAGTGGACATTAAGGATTTGTATACTGTAATCCCTCAAGTAGTTGGTATTGAGTGGGTTAGGGATTTTATGCACATGAGAGGCATGGACAACCAAGAGGTGCATGTCATTGAAACTCTCCTTAAGATTGTACTACTTAACAATTTTCTGTTTTTTAACAATGAATTTTACCTCCAGACAAGTGGCGTTGCTATGGGAGCTGCACATGGCAGCAGTTTTGCCAACACTGTCATGGCTTACTGGGAAAGGTCCTATTTATTTAATTCCCCTACCTTTAAGAACAGCATGGTCTGGTACACTAGGTACTAGGATGACATGTTCTTTCTATGGAAGGGTTAAGTAAACTTGATAGATGAATTCATCAGTGAGATTAAAACTTATACTACCTTTTTGGATTTTACCTTCCAAATACTGACTACATTGATTTTTTGGATTTCATCTAGCAAAGGACCTTGTTAACCACAGATTTAGAGCCACTATATACCATAAGCCAACCAATTCCAATGCCTTTCTGCATTTTTTCACTTGTCACTCTTCACACCAGAAAAAAGCAGTGGTGAAGGGACAAGCAGTAAGGGCTGCCAGAATGGTTAGTGACTTCAATGATTTTATTACTGAATGTGACTTGTTAAGATCCATGTTTAATAGGAGAGGGTATCCAATGGCCTTTGTGGCCACTGTGTTTGAAGAAGTCATTAGTAAAAGGTCATCAGGCCACTTTACCCCCCTGTTACACAAAGGTTATAACATGCCAGAGTCACACACTAACATTTTAGCATCTACTGCTTTAACAAACATACAGGAGGGAGACAAATCAACTAGACTGTTAACAACTTACTCACTTGACTCTAAAGTCATTAGAGAAATTGTCAACACAAACTGGGCATTTATTTCAGAAGATCTCCGCCTTAGAAGTTCTTTAGGTTTGACACCCCAACTAACTTTTAGGAGAGGCATAAACCTGAAAGGTTTGGTTGAAAGGCCGAAAAGGACTTCTAAATTTAATACAGGCATGACAAAATGTGGGAGATGCCGTCAATGCAAGTTCATTAAATTAACTGACAGAGTAAAAATTAGAAATAAAGTATATTACACCCATGATAGATACAACTGTGATTCTCTAGGGGTTGTTTATGGAGCTTTCTGTGACGGTTGTGAAGCATTTTATATCGGGGAAACAGAGAGGAAATTAAAACAGAGGATTTATGAGCACCAGTACAGCATTATGAACAAAACTAGTACTAGTGCTTTAGCCAGACACACGCTTATTTTCCTAAGTCACAATTTCTTATTTGTGGTTTTACAAGTAGAACATAACAAAAGAGGGGGGACCTGGGAACTCAAATTAGAAGAGGCTGAAGTGGAATGGCAAATTGCAACTGCTGCTTACTCTTTTCCAGGGATAAATGAAGCCTTATCTATCAAGAGCTTGTTGAAGTTTAAAGCCCTGGCAAGATATGGGTGGCAGCTTGTTTGTTTCACACAAAAATGTTCAAAACATCTAACTGACTTTTCTTCTTTTTATATTTGTTTATGAGTAAGACTTTCTCTGGTTTTATATGTTTTTACATGTATAACACCATAAGGCAGGACGTACGAGTCTTGTATGGTGTATTTACATTTTGTTTTTTTACATTAACATAATGTAACTCAGTTTAATAACATAACATAATATATTTCAGTGTTACACATTTACACAGTACACATTCTACTTATTATCATTATTTTTTATTTTTTATATAACAATGGTCTATTTTTAAGCATCATTTACCATCCCAATTGTATTTGTATTTATTTTTTGTCTTGGGTTGGAAATGGTAAACTTTTTTATTAACCTTTTTTAGATGCTTAAGACTATCATTTGGACAACATGGTTTAATTAGTCAATGTTGCTTTAAATGTTTAATGCTGCATGACATCATGTATTTGGGCTGGCCCAGCCCATTGAATCAGTATGTTTGTGTTAGGTTTTTAAACTGGGAAGTGAATAGTTTTTACTTGTCTGAAGAAGCTGAAGTATTTTGTTCAGTGAAAGCGCTTACGTACAATAAACAGTTGGATATTCCATTGCCTGCTCGTATTCTTTTCTTGTTTTGGTCATCTAAAGTTCTGCCATCTTTGTTTTGAAGCCCTGAGAATGGCCATTCAGAGATATGGCAACTCTCATACACACAAACACGCATATACATGCACACGTATGGAGCACACTCTCATACCTCTTAACTGTCCTTGAATTTGCATAAAATCATTGATTTTTCCTCTTATAACTGCCCTATCCCGTGTAACTTACAAACAATTGCAGCCACCCAATAATGTCTGACATTAGAGTTTATACTTCACATTATACAAAACCTGTTGTTCTGTTAACTGTTTACATAACTTCAGAGGAACATTTAAAAGACAATGCTATCTACTGTTCATCCCCTTGTATTACAGACTTTGTTCATTATTCTAGGGGAGTTTAGAGGTATGGCAGTCACCCCTCACACACACACACACACACACACACACACACACACACACACACACACACACACACACACACACACACACACACACACACACACACACACACACACACACACACACACACACACATCTCCTCCACCATTACTTATCCAAAGGCACTTACTTGATCTTCCCTTTCATGTTGCCTTCCCTATTGTCTACAAAGGGGGACTGCAGCTTTCTGGCTACATGCATTAATATGGCCAGTCATGCTAACTCATGCATCACTCAGCTCCATACATTCTGTATTGCAAGCTGTGATGTCCGTGCACTGGCCCAGCAATCAAGAATCCTCAGCCCTCACCACTAACACCAGAAAGGGTGTCTCATATATGAAAAAAGGATAACAAATACACACAGTAACGTGCAATTTCCCTTAAGAGCACACAATCAGTCCGGGGCTGGTCACTCCCTTGCTCTCCAGGTACCCAATAAGTTCCCCCACTAGCATAGCTATAGGGTCCAGATCTCAGCCTAGCTGGGCAAGCTAAAATCTCCAGCACCCTCTCTGTCCAACCAATGCTTTGTGTCCCTGCCCAAGCAGCTGATGCACACATACTTTGAGATAAGAGTTTATACAACCACACAAACACTTCTAGGGAAGGCTGGCACAGGTTCTCCAGCTTTGCCCCATTTACCCAGACTATACGGTAGTACCAACTGCCACCACCCAGCTAATATTATTAGCTACCCAAAGGCCCTTAAAATGGTGTCCAATTATTACTGTGCAATATTATTATCCAATTGGTAGTATGACTAAACAGTCTCAAGGCTTATTAGAGTGACCTGGTACATGATCATTATATACATGCAATGTATTCTTAGAGCTTAACTTATCTCTACACAAACCAGCCACAGTTAAAAGGTTTTAAAATAGTTAATAATAAATAATTAAAACCACAAGACAATACTTTCTACTACACAGTCAGTACTAGTCAAGAGTTCAGAGATCACACAGAAATACTTAAAATAATTCAGTAGTACAGTTCTGACATCACAGAAAAACACTTAGTCTAAACTCTCTAATTCTAGCTATCTCTAAAAGAAAATACAAGTCTAAGATAACTTACATGTGAGCAAGAGGCAGTGCTGTGAGTTGGATGATCAAGACAAAAATGTGCAATGCCTTCTGATTCTCTCTGTTTAAATTGCTATTGCAGTTCTGATAAACATTACATCATTTTCTTTTATACTTCCCTGGAGTTCCCAGGCTACACATTAACTGCATTTACATTCTTAACATCTCCCTTTTGTTATCTTGCAGCTGGTCAGGAAACAGAGCAATAAAGAACATTCCACATGTAAATTCTGGTCATTAACTTTAGCCTTAAAACAATAGGCAGAAAGCCTTCATCTAGCCCAGCCAGAGACGACTTTAGATCAAAGGGTCACAACATGCTTTTACTGGGTCAGTAGAGAGCACTGTTGCCACATTTTTGTAACAGTATTTTTTTCATTTAAGATAACAAACCTGTGATTCACATTCATATTTACAAATGACAGAATTATCTCTACAATTCTACCTGGCTAGGCCGGCAGGCTTCACCCTTTTCTACCAGTCTTCACACAAGCATTTCCAAGAAAGAGCACATGGCTAATTAGCATTGCCCACTTCCCCAGAATGTCTCATTACCATGTAGCATAGATGTGGAGACAGCAAACTACAGTGAAAATACAGACCTTGTAGAATCACAAAGATGTGCCTGTCTCTGCATCATAAAGGACTTCCTGAACCCCAGCCATAGTATGATAAGCAGGACTGGTGTGGTCTTGAGGTCTTGTCAAGGAGATGTATTTAAGAAAAAGTAAGCTTGACACTGTTCTACATATGTACTATTATGTTAAAAGATATGAGGAATGGCTTGCTTTCAGTTAATCAAAATAGCTGTAACTTCATAGAATGAACTAAAGCTGATTGTAGCAGTAAAATCACTACATAATTGAAGAAAGATGAAATTTACAAAGAAATCAAATCATTTGTTCTCTTAAATGGATTACAAATTGCAAATCAGTATACCATGTCTTAATCTATATTGAGAGACAGTAACGAAGTGAACCACAAGAAGCAACAAGAGAATTACTTCTTATGGGGCAATTATTACAAAACATACTTTTCATAATAATTACATAGTTACATAAACTTATCTCTTTTTATTTACAGCTCTATTAAAAGCACTTGTTTGAAAACACAATAGGGGGAATTTAATAAAGCCTACACAGACTTATCTGCCATGTAGACATAGTGGCATGGTGGTTACACGGAAGTAAGCAGATGTGCGATCCAGTAAAGAGAGACGAGTGGGTTGCACGAGTGTGCAAACACAGAAGTGTCTGTAGCATGAAAATCACCTTATAAGCAGGTGAAATGCATACAAATGTGGTAGGTAGAGTGATCCAGCAAGTAGATAGCCAGTCGTGTAGACCCCGTGTTTGTGTCCATAATGTACAAGGACAAATTCTGTGTACAGGAAGTAAAAATGACACTAGGGGCTGTAAAATTGGAATTACAGTGGCCAAAATAGTATGGAGGACACAGATATGTGCAAAAGTAACCTCTGTGTGTCCAAAACCATATGGAAAATAATGGAAAATATTTTTTTGTAATAACCTGGGTATGTTTGCACAGTCCACAGTACACAAGCATGTCATTATGGAAAAAAAATATATAACAATATTGTAAAAAACAGAATTTGTGAGTATGTAATGGTAATGCATTACAGGACCCTGTGTGGAGTATGTACAATGTAGGACTGCTGTGGTTGTTAATGAGACAGGGCCTGAAACTGTGTAATTACCAGGCACTGTGCATGGATCTGTATGCAAATGAGCTGGGGTTACTGAAAAACACAAATGGGTATCTGTAGGCACAGAACCATATAGGCATCCACAGAAGAGGTAGCTGACATCAAAAGGGGGTGTGTCCACAAAATTCTAAGCTCATTTGAGCTCAACAGCACCTGTTTGCATGGTGCACCACTCTGCTCAGCAGGGGTGTGTGTCTGGTGACTGCTAAGCTTTGTTTACTTTAGGATCACAGCATGTTTGAGCATGTTTGCATGGCATGCAGCTGTGCTGAGCATGACCTACCATGGAGGTATGTCTGCTCACTTCAAAGCTTTGTTTATCTTTGCGGCATGGGTTTGCGCTGCATGCCACAGTACTCAGCAAGGAAGGCTGTCAAAAAAAAAGGCTGAGAAAGCCAATGATATATTAATTACTGATGAGCCATGTTAGACTTAAACTAGGGCCATGAAACCCTTTCATGATGTACTTGGCAGGTGGAATGCATCATAGCTAGCCAATCACACAGAATACACCTACAGCAGAGTACTACAAAGTATGCATACACCCTACAATCTGCTTTATCCCCATACTTTGAATCACTGGAGTACAGACTTGGGAATTTTAACCTAGAGAGTGCTAGGGTCTGCTGGAGGTCTACTACATATGTATATGCTAGATGCTGAGGTCAGTGCAGCTGCTGCTGATGCTGACTACAGGCCTAGACTGAGAAGGAGAAGAGTGTTCAGGCCAAGGGTAACTTACCAGGTGCTGCATGAGCTGGAGATTGTAAAGTGCTACAGGGTAGACAGGGACATACTACAACAACTCAAGGAGCTCTGCCACTCTCAACTCAGACCCAGAGCCAAAAGAGGGGCACCCACCCTAGTGGAAACAAAGGAATGTGTAGCCCTTAGGATACTAGCTACAGGTACTTTCCAAAGACCAACTGGGGATATGATGGGGGTCTCACAGGCATCTGCTTTCAGGATACTCCAGCAGTTCCTGGATGCCATGCTATCACATGCAAGTGAACACATTTATCTTCACCACACCCCTGAAGAAATGGCCAGCAGTATGCAACTCTTCTACCATGTAGCACACTACCCTGAAGTACTGGGTGCCATAGATTGCACTCATATACACATCAAGGCACCACCCACTGAAGAGGGTATAATCTACGTCAACCACAACGGGTATCACTCCATCAACTGCCAGGTTGTGTGCAATGCGCAGGTCATTATCATGAATGTGTATTCTAGCAGCCCTGGCAGTTATCACCACTCTTGCATCTGGCACACATCACAGCTGTACCAGATGTTTGCTGGGGGGGCATCCCATACAGCCATTTACTTGGGGATGCTGGCTACACACTGGAACCGTGGATGATGACACCCTTCAGAAATATACACAGACCCACTGAAGAATGCCATAATGAGGTACACACACAAACCAGGAACATTACAGAGCATGTGTTTTTGCTGTTGAAGTCACTGTTCTAGTATCTAGATATATCTGGTGAAGCCTTGCAGAAATCTCCAGCCACATGTGCACTGATTTCACAGTATGTGCCATGCTACACAATATGATCCTTCAAAACCAGCTGCAGCAGAATCAGCAAAGGGAAGAGATACACAGCCCCACCAGTGCCTATGTCACCACATCCACACCCACAGGGGGATTCAGAGGAGGAACCCCCTGAGGTTGTCCCTTTAGGCAGACGTAGGCATGCCCAATATGCCCTGGCCTTAGCCAAAGGACAATGCATAGCACATGTACTGACAACCTAGGGTCCTAGAGACTGACACTGTACTCTGACTTACATATACATCATGAAAAATGATGCCAGCCATGCCACACAACCTGTACCTTGCCATGCACTGGCTGCAGACTGCCTGCATCAGACAAAGTCAGCCCCGAACTACAGGTCTGTCAACTGCTGCATTCACAAGGTAAGTCACTCTGCTGTACACCACTTGTTAGGGGTACTATAATATGATAGCATATGTATGACCTGCTGCATGTATGCACAGGAATATAATGGGCTATATATAGTGTGCTACTGGGCTACTTGCTGAGATCTGTACTGGGACACTGTGCTACTTGTACAGATCTAACAGACACTTGGGGCAACAGGTACTCTGTTCACTAGTATATGCCCCATATTAGCCACTAGGCCACATGGGGCCATAAGACAGTCCCATGACTGTCTATGCCAGCAGAGCATAGGCTGGTTGTCTCCCACCCCAAACACATCAGTTTTGCCATACAACTGCTGTAACAGTAAGTCTGCAATGATATATCAGCAGACTAAAAAATTCCCCTATCTTGTTGATAGTGTGAGGGAGGAAACCTCTCTGTCCGGCAGTTGGTGTGGCTCATTGGGGCAGGGGCAGTAGCATGTATGACAGTGCTGATGGTTTGAATCTGGCAGCAGCCAACATCTTTTGCATGTGTGATACACATATGGTGGTAGTCCCACAGACTGTCAGAACCCCTCAGTCTGTTACTGCAAGAAACCTGGACAAAGACAGAGTGAATGGGGGCACAAAGGGCCATACCTACAGACAGACATTATACACAATCTGAGTAACCTAGCAGGTGACTAGTTTAACAGCAGGCTGCAACAGGTCAGCTTACCAGCAGGATGTAAGGCCATCAGTTAAATGCCCCAGTAAGTACAACAAGTCAGTGACTGATGTACAGTGTAGCAGTGGGAAACAACAAATGTATGAGGAACACAGCAGAGCTATGGGCAAAATGCTAGACATTCTGCAAAAACATGTACAGGGAGAGGTATGCAAACTGTCACCCTGTGTGTGGTGTTTCACCATGTACCCCAGTCACATCATACCTCACAACCTCTGACAGCAGAAAATCTGTTGAAGTAAAGTGAATAGAAGTGGGACCAAGGCCCACAACTTGGGACAGATTTTAAATAATTGCTCCTACAAGCATAGAATGTGGATAAAATAACAGGTCCTGCATTCACATGACTCTCCTGCTGTGCATGGAGTCTGAAACACAAATATCTGTCAGTATTAATTTACTTCAATATTGACTGATTTGCCACTAATTTTCCTGAAAATAACAATGTTATGTGAAACAGGCCAAAAATATGTGGCAAGAGTCTGGACAGTCTGTGAAACTCTCTACAGTTCTGAAGTTTGAGTCACATATTAAGGTCAACAAACACCCGGGGAATGCCTTGGACATTATCAGGCAACTGCAGTACTGTTGTAACAAGTGCAGCAGCCAATGGTCTGCAGCACACAATAATACTGGACTGGAGTACAGGTAGCTCTGGCCTGAAGTCACCTTATAACTACTGACAATCACACTGGGTATGCTTCTACACTTAGCTAACTTGAGCTCATCTCTGTTGCCTCTGCCACCCAAAGACCTGTAGAAATATGTCTGTACAGACATACAGCAATGTATAAATATCTGTTTCTCCCTATCCTCCTTATTCTGGATTTGTGTTTCTAAAAGTATGTCACACATATATGTATGATAACAAGATGTGTATGCATATATATATATATATATATATATATATATATATATATATATATATATATATATATATATATATATATATATAGCTAAATAAAGTACAATGATACGTAGACTTCACACATACTTCTACAGAACACATTGACATTACTGATACACACAACTCCATTTAAGGAGACAACCCTATTACACACCATTGATATAGATATGGGCAGGGATGTGTAAAAGTTAACACATACCCCTGGATGCTGGGGTTATATGCACACACACATCACAACAGGTGTCTGATGGCAGCAGACCAAGACCACAACAGTACATAATCCACTCACCCACAGACCCCTGAGCCTGTGTGCTGTCACCCTGCAGACAGACATAGGTACGCAGGTGATGTAATGTACAATGGGAGCAATGCAGTTCTTGAATGGGCCATATTGTCCCTGGCCACATGTCTGCCTAACAAACTGCAAACAGCCACATATGGCCAGACTGGAAGTGTACACACATCGCAGGGATATTACCAGGAGTCCCAAGCCTAGGACACTAGATACAATAACAGTACCAAGCAGTATCACTCTGCAGGCCACACATGCTGTCTAACACAATGCCACTTTGCGTACTCCACAAGTACTGTGCCTACATCAGCATATACAGCAGATGTAACCTGTGGTGCATGCAATAGGTACTGTGAGCTGTAGTATGTAATACTAGAGAGGTAGGACTTCTAATCTCACATCCTCCAACTGTGTGTGTGTGTGTGTGTGTGTGTGTGTGTGTGTGTATCAATATATCCCCTCACAGCACTATGGATATGCCCATATGGCCTGTCTCTGTGCAATGGTATGCATTTTATGGCCCTGTGACTGGCTGCTTGCCTCTAAATTCTCTCCTCTACAAGGCCTGCAGATGTCATCCACCTTAAGGGCACTGGCTGACTTTATAATATCAGATAAATTCCATGGCATGTGCGACAAGTATTGCGAGCTATAGTGTGTAATACTAGATATGTTGGGGTTCTAATTTCCCAATGTCCAATGTGTGTGTGTGTGTGTGTGTGTGTGTGTGTGTGTGTGTGTGTGTGTGTGTATGTGTGTGTGTTAGTGTATATCCCCATGCAGCACATCAGACAAAATGCTATGGGCTATCTTTGTGCAATGATTATGCATTTTATGCCCCCTGACTAGCTGCTGGTCTCAACATTGGCCTCTGTTACAAGGTCTACTGATGTCATCCACCTTAAGAGCACTGGCTGACAGTGCATTACCACACAAACAGCATGGTACATGTGATAAGTACTGTGTGCTATATTGTGTAATACCTAAAGAGGTAGGGGTTTTATTCTCACAGCGTCCAACTTGTGTGTGTCTGTGTGTAAATATGTCCCCTAACAGCACTAGAAACATGCCCCTGTGGCCTACCCCTGTGCATTGGTTGTGCATATTATGGCCCTATTACTAGCCACTGGACCTAAATTGCCCTCCACTACATAAACATAATTGATGTCCGCCACCATCTACGGTTGTACATGCAGACTACCCAGCTGACATGTATCAAGGGTAGGAGAGTGTGACAGAGGGTATGAAAGCATGATGATGCTGACTGTCCCCATTGCCCCTGACACAATGTTCTACATATATGTACCTAGGGAGCCATGCACATATACTGGCATACCCGGTTGACATCATATCTCTGCTGTGCTGCCTTGTCATCCTGTGCCACTGTATTTCTGCCATGTGTCCATAGTTACATTGCTCAGACTCCTGGGACAAAAACATACACAGCTCCATGACACACCTGTCATTCTGTGACACTTCTTCCAGTGTATCATCAGGATATTCAACATTTGATGTGTAGTCCTGACACATGCCACTATACAGTACCAGCCATGGGACAACTGCCATGGCATAACACTACTGCACTACACAAACACATGTAAAGTTATATAGTCATCCTGTGCATCAGATACATATATGCAGGTCCTCACATCAATAGCATGGATGGCAGGGATGTGGCACACGTATCATCACATGCACAGGGTGTGGTGTGGAGGTGCCAGAGGTCTAAGCTATGCCAAACAGTTGACAGCATGTGTGTGAGTCAGGAAGGGGTGCTGATGACATGGGCCATGGAGAGGTGCAGTGTGTGTGTGTCTGTAGGTGACCTGCATGTGACAGTGGTGTTGGAATGTGTGCATGTACACAGTCACGCTCAGTGCTAGCCCTATATGTGCACATGGTGGACAGCTGTAGACCAAACATGGTAGAGTGGACAGTTCGCCATCTCCGGTCATGAACACAGGAACTGGCTTCTCCATGAGCAGCATGGGCAGCACCATGCCCAAAGTCAAATGCGGTGCTAGTACCTGATGGTGACTGCTGTCTGCTGGGCCTGTGTCCCTCCATGGGACCACCCTGGACCACATGCCCATGGCCTGCCACATAATGGTGTGAACAGCACACCTCCCTCTGTAGCACTGGAGGTACTGCCGCTACAGGAATGTGCACGGCCACATGGATTCCCAGCAGATAGGTTCATAAGATCATGGGTAGGTAATAGACTATCTGCCCGAAGGCATTTATAAGCCTAGCCAGAATTGTGTTGGCTTTCGCTGCCCCTTAGATTATTTCCCTGTGTCTCTGTCCAGCAGAGCCATTGAGGTGATCCCTGGGGTAAACTTTCTAGTTCCCATCCACTCGTCAAAGTTTCTCTTGAAGAGTGTTAGCGAGTAGCTCTGCCTAATTTAGATTGGAATCTTGTTCCATACCATGGGAAGTCTCTGGGACAGGAATCTATCCCTCCAGCATGTCCTATTTATTGTTGTGGTGAGGTTTAGATCCCTATAGCATGTGGCTCAAGGGAATATGGTTTTCTTTAGGTGGAGCATGTCCATCAATTCTGGGTTGGACATGGCCTTATATGTCAGGCAGAGATCACCTCTGAGTAGGCGGTATGCAAATGAGTACAGCTGGAGTTTCTTCAGTCAAGCTGCATAGGGCATCTGTTTGAGGCCAGGGATTCTCTTCGTGAGGTATTTCTGTGGTCTTTCCAGCTGTTGTAGGTGTCTTGTAAAGTACATCCCAAATGAGGCATTGTACTCTATGATGGGTCTGATGAGTGATGCGTAGAGGGGCACAATGACCTCTTTTAATCTGGATGCAAACCCTTTTATGATTAAGTGGGCCACATAGAAGGATTTTCTAACCACTTTGACAATGTGATTATCAAAGGAGAGATTACTATCTACTTTGGTCCTCAGATCCCTTATTACTTCTTCCGTATTTAGGGGGCTACCACCTATGTGGTAGTTTGTGGGTACTTTGTTTTTTCCAAAGGGGATGACTATGCACTTTTTGGCATTTAGCTTGAAGCCATGGTTTTGACACCAGGTATCTGTCTCAGTGAGACCCTTTTGGAGGATGTCTGTGTCAGCCGGAGAGTCAATTATAGCCCCGAGTTTGCAGTTGTTTGCAAACTTGGTCAGCCGTAGACCTCCTGTGCTTGCCTGTACCTCTGAGAAGTATATGCTGAACAGGAGGGGTCCTAGGACTGAGCCCTGGGGAATGCCACTTGTAACTGGTTTAAAGTCAGACCTAACTCTTACCATGTGGGTTCTGTCCATGAGCCAGTTGGAAACCCATCTCTTGATGTGGAGGTTTATGTGAGCTTGTCTATAATACCAGAATGGGGAATAGTGTCGAAGGCCTTTGCGAGGTCTAGGTAGGCTGTGTGGACCACCTTTCCCTCATCTATAGCCTTGGTAAATGTCTCAAAGAAGTCCACCAGGTTTAGGAGGCATGCTCAGCCCTTAAAATTGAACTGGGTAGGGTCCAGTGTTTGGAGGTTCCCAATGTCTCTGTTAATGAGATCCATGATGATGCTTCCATAGCCTTGCAGACCAAGCTAGTCAGGCTTATAGGTCAATAGTTCCCAGGGTTTGTTGTGGCTCCACCTTTGTGGAGCTGAATAACTGTTGCTGTGCACCACTCTATGGGCATGGAGCCTGTGGAGAGGCTGAGTTTGAACAGTGTGTTTAGGTGAGGGGTTAGTTCATCTTTGAGCTCATGTAGGACACAGCCTGGAACACCATCAAGTCCCATTGATGTTGTGTTTTTGGCTTTGGAGAGGGCTGTTTTAACCTGAGTGTCTATGATTTCAGGGGCACTATATTCTTCTGGTATGGTTATGGGCCCTTTTGGGGCTGAGAGGGGGTAAAGTTTGCACTGAACCTGTCTGCAAGTATGTTGGTGAAATCAGTCGGTTCAGTGTATTTTGTGCCATTCTGCAATAACTCCGAGCAGATCTGAGAATTGTCACTTAGATTCTTGACATAGCTAAAGAATGCCTTGTGGTTATCTTTGGAGTCCTTGGCAATTTTTCTTTCAAAGCTAGCCTTGGATGATTTTATGAGGGCTCATAGTTTCTTGCTGATACTGATCAGGTATGTCTTACCTTCTTGGGATTTTACTCTTTTCTGTACTAGTTTCCTCCTTTTATTGTATAGCTTGTTTATGGCAGGGGTCCACCAGACTGGTTTCCTTTTCTTGGAGGAGTGAGTCTTGGTTTTGCTTGTGGGAGCATGATCCATGCATTCTTGGAGGTGCCTGTAGAGTGCATTAGTAAAGGATTTTGCAGCTTGAGCAGCATTATCCTTTAGCATGGGGGCTTTTAAATTTCCCACCTCGGTCTTAGGTAAAGTGAAGTTTGCTTTTGAAAAGTTTTTCACGGTGGTTTCTTTGACCGGGGGTGGGGGCGGAATGTAGATATCCAGAGTGATTAGTTTATGGTCAGATCTAACCAGTGAGGGATTGACCTCTGCTGTGGAACACCAGTCACCCATGTTGGTGATGACCAGGTCTAATATGTTGTCACCTCTGGTGGGGGTGTTGACCAGTTGATCCAGGGCATTTGAGTTTATAAATTCTAGGAAATGTTGGGCAAGGGGGTTAGTACTTGAGTAGTTCTCCCAGTTAATGTTTGGGTAATTGAAATCACCCAATATCATGGTGTTTGGTAGGACCTTTATGTTTCCCAGTGTTTCCAGAAATGCGGAATGGGGGTCCTGGGACATGGTGGGTGACCTGTAGCAAGCTACAATTTGAATTGCAATTTTGCTCATTGTTAGTTGCACATGGATGATCTCTGAAGCATCATGCTGTGCCACTAACCTGGAGGTGTGGGTATCCTTGATGAATATGGATACACCCCCGCCTTTTGTATTTCAGTCCGGGTTTTGTGGCCAAAATGTATGGTATGAGTTGTAGCCTGGTAGTGCTTGGGTACTCTCTGGAGCCTTAAACCAGGTTTCTGTTACTGCGCATATATCAATTTTCTCCATACTGAAGAGTGCCTTGAGTGCATGCATTTTGAGGTTTAGACTTCTGGCATTGAGCAGCATTACCCTCAGTTTTTTGTTACTTGTGCTATTTACAACAGTGGGTTTGTCTTTTGAGCCTTGCCTAAAAAAGGCACTATGGGGGTGGCAAGAGCCTTGGCCAGTATTCAAAAGCCTAAGGGTGACAGGTGCAAGCCATCTCTAGTGAAGCAGCGTGGCTTGTCGAGCAGGTCATACCAGACTGACAGACACTGGATCCCCTTTGAATGAAACCAGAAGCTTAGCCAATTGTTGAAATTGATATTTTTTTCTTTATACCGTGGTATCATTCTTGGTGATGGCAAAGATGATACTCAAGGTCAGGGTCATACTGGCCTAGGCTACATGATCAGAGAGCTCTTTCATGTCTCTTTTCATGTAGTCCAGTGAGGTATGGCTCAGGTCATTCACACCAACATGGACAATGACAGAGTCATATTTGTACTTGTTCTGGAGTGACCTGAGTGCTTGTGTTATGTGGCGGATCCTGGCACCCGACAGACAGCTAACAGTAACCTTCTCCTTGTTCAGCCCAGTGAGTGGGACATCAGTGTGCCTGACTATAGAGTATATTACTGGTGTGTTGGGTATATTGTTTTGCCTTAAGGGCTGTGATTGCTTGGCACACTGGTTTTGTGAAGTATGTTTCATGGTTTGTGTTGGGGGGGTGGAGGTTGCTTGGGTGTCTGCTTTGGAGGTCTCTGTTGCTTTTGCAGATTTTTATTTAGAGCCTCCGATCATATTTTCGTGTATTTATGTGTGTTTTTTGCCGGTGCTGGTTTCATTGGTCTATGTGAGACTAGTGTCGTGATACAAGTAGCTCCCTTCCCCTCTTGACTGTCTGGTCCAGTCTTGGGTTGAGAGAGCTTAGCCTCCAGTTTGGCTGCATAATTGTATCTCTCGCATGTATTAGTGTTTGGTTGTCTGTGTACATAAGGCAGTTGTAACACTGCCTCAAAATGCCCAGATTCAGCAGTTGGACCAGAGAGTACACCTGAAATTGCCCTTTGGACATGCCTGGATAGGTACAGTGAATTGTTTTACTGATTGGCTGGTAAGGTCGAATAGAGAGCCTTGTCCTTCTCTACAGTATAGGGGAGTCTAGTGCTAAGGTTTATTAGTGCTTGCTATGAGTTTAGAGCAAGTGCCGGGCTGAGAAGTGAATAGTTTGAGTGCTTAAGTTGAAAGTTTGTCTAGTTCCAAGGAAACAA
This sequence comes from Protopterus annectens, assembly GCF_019279795.1. Classification (NCBI taxonomy): domain Eukaryota; kingdom Metazoa; phylum Chordata; order Ceratodontiformes; family Protopteridae; genus Protopterus; species Protopterus annectens. The sequence goes on along the minus strand of NC_056751.1, from coordinate 28,787,520 downwards.
TTGAAGAGTAGACTTTGTGGAGCCTGGAATAGTTATACCCTAGCTAACTGGCGCTGCCTGGCATAAAAAAATGAGCAAATGCTGGTTTTATAGCAGGGAAATGAAAGATAGAAATTAGCCCAAAATGGCCAATAAACTACTAATTTCTGGGCAGTAACCACTCCTCCAGGGACAGATAGGCTGCTCAAAGCTCCCCTATCTCACAGGTGAACAGAGAAGCTACCTTCTATCCAAGTAAAGATGGGCAAACACAGAAACTTGTAACCCAGCCCTGAATTCAGCACTAACCTGAAAACTGGACTATACTAGCTTAGAAAGGCAGAAAAACAAGTATTTTTTTTTTTTTTTTTTCAGAAAATAAAGCAGATACAATCAAAAAATCACTTTAAATGCACAGAAATGGCTATCACACGAGTGTGTAGCCTACAACAGTTAAACAGGTAATTTAAACACAAAAACGACTCTGTTAAAGTGCAGGCACTAACATAAGTACAGTATGTAGCTAAAACAAGCTTTTTAAATCACAGAAACTCTAAAAAATCGGAGTTTTAGGCGGAATTAGCTAAAGGCAGCAAGAAAATGCAGAAAAATGATACTTAATCACTCCAAAGTCTCTCTTTTGTCTCTCTGCTGCTGTAAACCTCTGCAGGGCACCAGACAGGAGCTTGCTGAGCTGTATACAAACACAAAAACTTCGCATATGTGGGTTTTATAGCAGGGAAATGAAAGAGAAATTAGCCCAACATGGCCAATAAACTACTAATTTCTGAGCAGAAACCACTCCTCCAGGGACAGATAGGCTACTCAATGCTCCCCTCTCTCACAGGTGAACAGAGAAACTTCCTTTTATCCAAGTAAGGTATGGGAAAAACACAGAAACTTGTAACACAGCCCTGAATTCAGCACTAACCTGAAAACTGGACTATACTAGTTTAGAAAGGTGGGAAAACAAGTATATATGTTTTTTTCAGAAAATAAAGCAGATACAATCAAAAAAACACTTTAAATGCACAGAAATGTCTATCAAATTTGAGTGTGTAGCCTACAACAGTTAAACAGGTAACTTAAACACAAAAACAATTTTGTTAAAGTGCAGGCAGTAAAATAAGTCACTATGTAGCTGAAACAAGCTTTTTAAATCACATAAACTCTAAAGAATTGGCATTTTAGGTGGAGTTAGCTAAAGGCAGCAAGAAAATGCAGAAAAATGATACTTAATAACTCCAAAGTCTCTCTTTTGTCTCGCTGCTGCTGTTGAAGTCTGCAGGGTACCAGGCAGGAGCTTGCTGAGCTGTATACTGTGGTGCTACTGGCCTACGTCCATGTGTCTGCTGCCCAACCCCAACCACAAGTTCAGCACAGACAATGTGCACTCAAAGACAGACACTGTCTGAGCCCAATGTCTGTCCATTACATCAGTGAAATGTTCCATGGCATCACCAATGTGGTGGAGGCAGTCACAGATGTCAGACTGTGCTGCATCCGTAGCCCTAAGCATCCATCTTGTGATGTGTTCAGCTCATGCTTATGCTTCTATGACAGCCTGGGACATATGGTGAGTGACCCACAATGTGCCACCTGCAACAAGAAGCTGATGGACAGCAGTCATCCTTCAAGGACCCCTGCCAATCTGCCTGTGTGAGACCTCACCAGCTCTCTAGCTATGGCCAGGGTCTACACTGACTGACACCATAGTTCACACACTGTCCTGCACTATGTTACCACCCACTGACTGTCCAATATCTGTGGCCTCTGGTGACTGGGTATCTGTGGGCATACTGACTATGTGTGGTGACAATGGGGCAGAAGAGGGATGTCAACCTCTGGGACAGATTCATTCACCAACATCCCCACTTGTGCCTCACTGTGACCACTATCATCAGCAGAGTCCAATAAGATGCTGACATCAAATTGTGAGGAGGACAGACTCCAACCTCTCTGTTCACCTGTGAGAAGCAAGACAAAAGCAGTTCATTACCACATGCACTATTATGTATGGTACTCCACACAGACTCATACAGATGTGGATCCACAACTGCATTACATGTCCTACATCTTCTCATCTTTGATCCCATACACAATGCACACACTCATGACTTACACAGACAGCCCAGGCCCTGCATATTATGCAAGTCACCTACATCTGGGTAATGTTGCCAGTTCAATACACCTGTGAGGTATGCAATATGACAGTGTATGTGACAGAACTACACATAAAACCCAGTACACCAATCTTGACAATGATATGCCAGTTACAGTAGCACTGCCTCAGGTATGTACCTTCTCCCTATTGTGTTTGAATGGGCATCTTGGAGTAATTGACTCATGTATAGCAGGCTGAGTAGTTGCTCATAACTATAAGTGCAACCATATTAATGTTTGTACAAATACACACCTGTCATTCCCTAGGCTATGCACTGTAGTTAACTGCTCCGAAATGGAACATACAATTATTCTACTTAAGCACAACACTTGTGCAAAATGCAAAATGGCAGCCCTTAACATTCATAAGGTATATCTGATTTGGCAAAACAACAGTATCACACTTACCAGGTACAGGGCCACAATCTCAGGCCACACCTGATGTACCTGTGAAAAGTGAGGGAGAGGTACTTTCAGCAACACCAAATGCTGCAGTGTTACAAGGTAATATGTGCATATATCCACATGTACAGTAGCTAATGTGATACTGGCTATATTGCTGACATTCTAAGTATGTGTGCACAACTGTGGTTAAAAAACACCCACCCTCTGGTGCAGATAGACCTGACACCCATGTACTGGTCTGTAGAGCCTGCCACAGTGACTGCTAATGTATTATACTAGTGAACACAGTCAGCTTACCTGGACGCTCCTCTGATGTGGATGCTGTGGTACCCACCTCAAGGATGTATGGTGTGATAGTTGGCCAGGAGCTGTGGGTTGATCCTAGGTTCACCAGGAATTCCTCTGTGGCTGAGAGTGGTTGCTCTGTTGCAGGCCCTCCACCGGTGGAAGCACAATCCCTGGTAACAGAGCAGCCCTTTGATGTGCAGCACTGACTATGTGGCCCGTGTTGAACCTGCTCATAGGTCCTGTCCTGTTGGCCAATATCATTAACAGCCCTCACAAGGTCAGGCCACAATGCTGCCCACTGTTCATGATTGTGGTGACCCATTGATAGCAGGATGTGATGGTTGAGTCTGAGGGCATCCAGTATAGCGTCATTTTCTGCAGATGAAAATGTAGAATGTTTCCATCATTACATCATTCCTGCAAGACAACAAGAGGGGAACACATTACAGGATCAGATACATGGATGTTCACTATGTACACACCCTACACCCCCATAATGGCCTGCACTATCCACTGCTCCCTCACTAGTCATACCCCACAGTTTGGCAACACACTACTTGTGTGGCTATCACCAGGATAGTAGCAATACTGGGTAATGTCCCTGTGTGCTGGGACACATTCTGGTGTATGTCTCTACAGCTATCACTGCAGTGTACTGTGGTATGTCCCCTATGGGCAAATTCCCACTAATATGTGACATGGCAACTGTTGGACAAATAGCAGTGTGCTGTTGCAACAACTATATGGGGACAGTCCAGCCATACCAGTGTGCAGCAATGACAGACAGCAATGCAAACCTGCTGTTGTATATGTTCCCTGTAGACATCATACCTGTCAGCTATGCAGATGTTTGCAAAATGTCACCATGTTTGCCTCATAGGTGTGCTCCTTCTTGCACAAAGTTGTGCATTTCTGACAAATGGTTGTCCACTGATTGATGGTTGCTGCCAGACAACTGACACAGAATATAACTGTCACCCATCAGACCCCTCAAACAACACTTATGCTACAGTAAGATCTGTTACTCTAATCACATTCTTACTTTGTATGCCCAATATGTATACTCTGTCACTGAGTTTGGGCTTTTGTCCCCCCACTAAATATGGCTTAGTCCTGATTTCTTATTGTAGGAAGTTGAGAGGTATGTTAGGCATAGCTCTCAATCTGACAGGGATGAATGTCCAGGAAACAGGGACTTAGAGTACATCAGGGACATTCAGGGACATTTTTACAATGTTACTTCTATTTATGCGCGACATCAAGAGACTGAGAGGAGGTGAATTACAGTCCAAAGGCTGATGTTACAGAAGTGTGCATCCTTACTTAGTGTCACTATGTCTTAGGTGTAATCCACTATCTTTACTATAACAGCCGACCATTGTAGGAGGGACGGACAGGGACAGAGCAGAGATGTGATTCAAAGCAGGGACAATTGAGAGGCATGCCTGTAGCAGAGTGTCACTGACATGTCATTATCATAGATCTAATACAGGGCTACTGTTTTAATCCCTATTTCCCATACCTCTATTCTCCCATCTGCATCCCTTTTTATGGGGAAATGTAGTACATACCTGGTAAAGTGATGTATTCCTTTTATTGAAGGGTCCTTCTGCAAATGGTTTGCACATATGCTGTCTGTGTGAGTAAAACCACATACAGACCTGTTCCCCATAAGCAGTTGCTTGCCTTTTGTAGGTAATACTCATTAACAGGTAATTGCCTGTACACCAATCTATGACTCAGACCTACCATTAGCCAATGGCATGGCACCACAGTGCAATATATAAGGCTTCCATGTAGGCTTTGACCTCTTTCTTAGTTTTTGAGATGGACATTATTGAGGTATGGAGACTACAGCATCACAGAGGGTAAGTACAAATTCTGTCCAGATGTAGATGTATGACGTATGTCCACATTTTTGCCTCATATGTTTGTTCAGTGTCCCATGACAGTGTTTTCATCTGACAGGTCACTGCAAACATTGTGGGTTGAGGTCATAATGGGGAGTGAGACATGTGAGTGCCATACTTCATAACCATCAGAATAAGCATGGTAATGCAGTAGCTGCTATTCTATCAACTTACTTTCTTTGTAGGGGCAAACTGTGAAACATGTGCCTATCTGTGGGCCTTTGCATCCCCCCTTTATGTCGTATGCTCCAGGTTGCAGCTGCTGCTGCAACCTAGGACACATAGGGAGGAGTGTTAACACTTTGGAAGTCAGCAAGCTGTACCTGTAACTGTGGCAGGAGTGTCAGCCCTGTCATACATCAGAGCCAGGGTAGGGTAACCTTTGCAGTCCAATAGAGGCACGTGCTTAAGGTATATCTGTTATACAACAGTGCCAATAACAGAGTAGTAAGTGACATATAGTTAGGCTATATGAATTTGTGCAGTGTGTCCCTATCTGCAGGCCTTTGACTTTTAAAACTGGGTAGCAGATAATTCAGTAGCAGTAACCTATAAGGATTAAAAGTGCAAAACTCAGTCATTACTTTCTGGCTTTCACAACAATCGACATGCAACACACTGGATTTGAAGCCCGGACTGTGTGTGGCAAAATGTTCAGTATGGAAGGTTTTTAATGGACTGAACTACTGAGTTAGTGCTGGAGTAGGTGTAGTCATCATACATATGTGCACACATACAGGCTGTGACACACATTGTCTGCATCCATCAGTATGTACATGGCTGTCAAAGGCAGTTGTTCTGCAGCAGGGTCCCAGTTAAACATATGTACTCTGCCATGGATGCATTGGCAGGTGTATTTAAAGATGCTGCAGGTAAAAGGGAACATTTACTTGCTATCCCAAGCCTCACTTTCTGCCATTATTAGTAGCTTGGATGTCTACTGGTGCATTTTTGCGTCAGAGTCCCAGGTACACTCCCATTTTTTACATTAGGTTGCATTCAGTCTATCAGTGGCAATCAGTATGTATTGCAAGAAACAGATGTTTCAATTCAAATCTCTGTGGCCTAGTGCACTAGGCTGTAGTTGACAGGAACCTGAGTTCAAGACTTGGCAGGGGTGATTACTTTGTGCATGTGAGAAACACATAAGATCATTAAGGCACATTAAAGCACATTTGAGTGGGTTTGTATGACACTTCACGCAAACCTGTGCTAAAAATTTAAAAAGAAAAAGGGGTGAAAGAACAGTGGTGAAATGGGGGCAAGCAGGGGGAAAAACATATTGAAAGACGGATAGGGATGTGCAGGAAGGGTATAGGAAAGAACCACAGCTTTCCATTTCTTGTACAGCAATAGCTGTGCAGTATGACAGATTTTGTGGATCAATTTGGACTTTCAAACCCCAGAGAGAGCAGTGATGACAACATAAATGTGTTGTCAAGCCAATTGGACCAAATTAGTTGTGTCCACTGGACATGTGCAAAATGGAGTGCTATGGATGGGACAATATTTTTTGTGGGACAGTTGCCCTTTTTTATAAGGAGAGAATGGAATGTTGGGTGAGAGGTGTAGGTACATGTGGGGAGGTAAGATGGATAGGAGATGATGCAATTGCAGTCAGACAAGACAGATAAGACAGCAGACAGGGGTGGTGTGTGATACATGAGGGGGTAAACACCTTGGATAGGGGGGTGTTGTGGAATCTGAGAAGCATGTGCCTCCAGACAGCAGCAGTGTGACTGAGCTCCCCACACATGGGCAGTCAACACTGCTCCTTCACTGCCCCAAAGGTGGCTGTGATGGAGGCTGGGATCCAGGGCCAGCAGGCCCCATCAGGTTGTTGAGTCTGCCCTCAATCTGGTGTAGGCATCATTTATAGCTCTTATGAACTATCCTGTGCACCATGGCTGGTAGTTGATCTTGGGTGATTGGCACCCCTCCACCACCCCTCCCAGAAAGAGACAAGCCCTGTCCCCTGAGGTGGTTCTACCCGAAGGTATTGCAGGGCCAGCAGAGGGGGCACCACTGGCCTGGGTCTCAGACGCATTAGTAACTGTTGCCATGGCCGGCTGTGTCAGAGTAAGCAGATCAGTAGGAAATGGTTCACCCTATCATGCTGTGGTGATAGAGTTATAGCAATGTGTATATGTTAGTTATGAACAACACAATTTGTTAGTAATAACAGCATGCCAGAAAACTGGAAATAACCCAAACACATTTCAATGCATATTATATGGAATACAACAATAAATAACATAACAGTCAGTATATTAACAGTATGCCAGTAACAGTTAAGGCATAAGGCCAACAATCTAGTTAATTCAACAAGATATGTTAAAAAGCAACCATTATAATGCATAACAATAGTAAAACACATGCCCTAAATAAAGTTTAATGTAACAGCAGATGTTAATAGTAAACCATAGCCAATGGATAACAATAATAAATAAATGAAGCTAAGAGGTGAGGAGAGAAAGAAATACACAGCCCATTAATACCATTATAGTCTATTTCATGGAGAACAGTACTGCTATCTACTCTACATGTCTGTCCTTTTTTCATGCTTACAAGTGGACTATAGCTGCTGTAGCACTACATACCTCTCAAGCTATCCACATGGGCAGTATGGGCTAAGCCGTAACAACTGCAGGTAGTAAACTACACAGAAAACTTGCACATCAGGTGGAACTATATAACTACTAAGGTGTAATGTGGGTTGATGTAGTGATACATTCCTGGTTATATACTCATGTTGATGGTACATGTGTGACAAAGGGATTATGCACTACTAATTACATTCCATGACAGCATGACACTTGAGAGACATGTATATGTTCAGTACAAAAACTATGCTACTATCATAGGTTCATAGGTTGGTACTAGGCTATCAGCCCTAGGGCCTATACAAGCCTAGCCATAACAATTCCCTGGCTATTTCTTCCCACCCTATTTACTTTCCTGGACCTCTGTCTAGCAGGGCGACTGACGTGATCCCCAGAGGTGAATTTCTTTTCTCCCATCCAATTGTCAAGGTTCCTTTTGAAGAGGGCCAATGAGGCGCTCTGCTTGACATGTATGAGAAGTCTATTCCAGAGTCTGGGGAGTCCCTGGGTGAGGAATCTATCCTCCAGCATGTTTTGTTTATTGTGATGACAAGGTTTAGATCCCTGGAGCATGTGGCTCTGAAGGATTGGGATTTCTTTAAGTGTAGCATGTCCAACAGCTCTGGGTTTGACATATCCTTGTATGTTAAGCAGAGGTCACCTCTGTGTAGATGATATGCAACAGAGTATAGCTGGAGTTTTTTTAAGGCGGTCAGCATAGGGCATCTGCTTTAGGCCTCTGATTTTTTAGTGAGATATTTCTGCAGCCTTTCCAGTTGTTGCAGATGTCTTGAGAGGTACATACCAAATGGGGCATTGTATTCTATAATGGGTCTAATGAGGGATGAGTACAGTGGGGCAATGACCTCCTTTTTTCTGGATGAAAAGCCCTTAGTGATGAGGTGTGCCACATAGAAGGATTTCCTGACTGTTGTGGCGATGTGGTTATCGAAGGTGAGAACACTGTCCACCTCTGTCCCTAAGTCTTTTATCATACTTTCGGTGTTTAGTGTACTGCCACCTATGTGGTAATTCACGGGTACATGTTTTTTCCAAAAGGGGATAACTATACATTTCTTGGCATTGAGCTTGAGCCCATGTCTCTGGTACCAAGCATCTGTTTCTGTAAGGTCCTTATCCACATCATTTGTGGATTCAATAATGGCTCCTAGTTTGCAGTCATCTGCGAACTTTGTTAGCCAGAGTCCCTTAGTGTTGGCCTGTACTTCAGAGAAGTAGATGCCAAACAAGAGCGGTCCCAGGACTGAACCCTGAGGTACTCCATTTGTCACATGTCTGGAGCTGGATTTGGAGTAGGCTAGTTTTACAGTGTGGTTCTGTCAGTAAGCCAGTTGACAACCCTTCGAGTGATGTAAGGATTAATGCCCAGCTTAGTAAGTCCATTTATGATTCCAGAGTAGGGGATGGTGTCAAAGGCCTTAGTGAGGTCCAGATAGGCTGTGTGGACTGCCTTACCCTCATCCACAGCTCTGGAGACTGATTCAAAGAAGTCAATCAGGTTCAGGAGACAAGATCAGCCCTTCACAAACCCAAACTGGGTGGGGTCCAGTGTTTGAAGGTTGCCAATGTCTTTGTTTATAAGTTCCATGATAATACGTTCCATGGCCTTGCGGATCAGGCTCATCAGACTGATGGGGTGGTAGTTCCCAAGATCCAAGTTGGATCCCCCCTTGTGGAGTGGGATAACTGTAGCTGTAATATATGGGCATTGGCATGGAAAACTGCTTCTTTTTTATAAAAATCAAAGCTATTTTCTTTGGCTGATCTCGGCCGTTTAAGCATAGGGCAGTGAGGAGCAAATGGGATCGTGCCAAAAAAAAAATGTGAAAAATGAATTTTAGGGGAAATCCACATTTTGCCATTATAGTCTATGGCATGCAGAATTAAAACAATACCAGGGAACACTGGTTGTCAAACGGATAGGCTCCATGGTAGTACAGTAGCTATGGACTAAGGCAGCAGGGTATGAAGAAGAGGGGAAATGCACTGAATCACAAAAATCTTCCAAGTCCCAAACTACACCTAACTGGGTAGGTGCTATAGCACGATAGTGTAACTAGGAGGAGCAACAGACATGAATAGGGTGTGTGTCAGGCATTTAGTAAGCACATTTGACCCCTATGGCACAGAGATTAGCTTAGCTAAGCACAGCTAAGCAAGGGTGTGTGTCTGAGGCTGTATTGACTTGGACCATGTTCACGCCCAGGCATAGGCCCAGACCCAGACCCAGACATTAGCTAAACATGTATGCGCAGCGAGTACCGGGTCTAAAAAAAATAAAACGTAAATAGCAGGACTGTTTACATTTAGGCACTGGGTTTGCACGGTGTGCCTCAGGGCTTAAAATGGGAGGAAATGGGATGGAAAAAAAAGGAAAAAAGGAAAATAGCAGAATAAAACCAATCAAGAACAAATTACATTACCAGCAGGTGAAATGCATAATAGTCAGCCAATAATATAGACAGCATCTGCAGCACAACAGTATAAACTATGGAAACACCTTACAGTCTGTTTTTTCCACAAACTCTACACCATTGGTGTACACATGTGGAGGAATTTTAACTGGAAAAATGTTAGGGGCTGCCATTGCTTTGATTCATCAGTATGTGCTAGAGGCTGAGGGCGGAGAGGAGGAAAATGCTGACAACTGCTACAGACTGAGGAGGAGGAGAAGAGTGTTCAGACCCAGGGTAACTTACCAGGGGCTACATGATCTGAAGATAGTAGAGTACCACAGGGTGGACAGAGATATACTACAGCAAATCACCGAGCTGTGCCGGCCTCAACTCAGACTTAGAGCCAACAGAGGGGAGCCCATCCCAGTGGATACCAATATATGTGTAGCCTTAAGAATTGTAGCTACAGGTACTTTCCAAAGACCTATTGGGGACATGATGGGGGGTCTCACAGCATCTACATCCAGGGTACTCCACCAGTTCCTGGATGCCATGCTATCACATGACGGTGAGCACATTTACTTTCCCAACATCCGTGAGGACAGGACTAGCAATATGCGTCTCTTCCAAAGTGTAGCAGAATACCCAGAGGTACTGGGTGCCATAGATTGCATGCACATCCACATCAAAGCAACACCTGATGAACAGGGTAAGGTCTACATAAACCACAAGGGCTTCCCCTCCATCAACTGCCAGTTCATGTGCAGTGCCTAGGGCATTATCATGAATGTGTGTGCTGGCAGCCCTGGAAGCTATTACGACTCCCACATCTGGCATTCTTCACAGCTGTACCAGGCATTTTCCAGGTGGGGCATCCAATATGGCCATCTGGTGGGCGATGCTGGCTATGCACTGGAGCCGTGGATGATAACACCCATCAAAAATGATCACACACCCACACAAGAATGCCATAATGAGGCACACGCGCAAACCAGGATCATTATAGACCGTGTGTTTGGGATGCTCAAATCATGGTTCTGCTTTCTTGACATATCTGGTGGAGCCTTGCAGTACTCTCCAGCCACATGTGCACACATGTTCATAGTATGTGCCATGTTATACTATATGATCCTGTGGAAACAGCTGCAGTAGGAACAGCACGGGGAAGGACCACACAGCCCACCACCATTGCCAAGGTCCCCACAGGCACAGAGGGACTCAGAGGAGGAGGCCCCTGAGCCTGCTCCTGTAGGCATATGGATGCATGTCCAGTATGCTCAAGCCCCAGCAAAGAGACAATGCATAGCACACACAGACACTGTAGGGACCCCAGGGACTGACAACTCTGTCTGACTTGCACACACAGTAAAATGGATGACACACACATCACATTACCTGTAACCTAACATGTATAGGCAGTGTACTGTGTGCATCCAACATAGGCGGCCCTCAAGAACTGTCATCACAACTGCCGCAGGCACAAGGTAAGTCAGTCTTCTTAGCAATAAATGAATGGATTAGTATGTTTTGCTAGCATATCTATGGTAATGCTGCAAGCATGCAAGGGAATGGATGGCTTATTAGGATAGCAGCACACAACTGGCAGCTATGTGGGACACCAGGAAATGTCTGGCCAAAACTGGCCTCCACACACTATGCAGTAGTACCCAAGGTGGCATATCCCACTGCAGTATATGTGTGGGGACAACTAAATGGGGGATCATAGGTCACAGGCATGGATGTCAGTGTGGAGGTCCCATACCCACCCCTCAAACCCACACAGCAAGTCAGCTGTAGAAAACCACAGAGAAATGTCTGGTAAAGGCACACAAATGGTGGCAATGTTGAATTACCCCCCTACAGACTCACACAGTGATAGCACAGCAGGACCCACAGTTGCAGTAAGGCTAAGGGTAAGAAGTCTGAATTTAAAATGTATCCCAGTACAATCTGACTTGTGCTCTCTACTGATATGCCTCTAGTCCCCAAGACAGGGCACAATAGTATGGTAAATGGAACCAAAATTTAAAGCAAATATCAGCACAGTCTGTGCAAATGTGTAAAGTTGACAGGTGTGCCCCCATATACCCACACAAATGCAGTAACATATATGTTTGCAGGGAAATAGCAGCATAGCACACATTGGCAGGTCCGTACCAATACACATGAAAACATGTTGTCTGTCCACAATATGCAGGGATCAATGAGCTATGTGTATGTGTGGTTAATACTGTCTGGATCTGGCCAGTACGTTCTCCTGGCAGTCATCTCATAGCGCCCTAGGTACAGTGCTGTCTTTGACAGGGCCATGTGTAGATAACTGCAGTGTCAACTGTTATGCATGTCAGTGACACCCACTGCTCTGCCACTGACATACCTGGATGTCACAGTACTATGTGGAATATACTACACATATTAGTGACATTTTGAAGGATGTGTAGCTGAGGTGCCAAGGCTTTTGTGAATATAAGTGCTTTTTGGTACTGTTGCCAGTGGTTATTCTCAATAATCCTTTTTTCTTAGGTTTGCTTTTACATATAATGGACATGCCTGCACAGTAGAATGCACTCTGTATCCACACCCATAACACCCAACCTCTGACAGCAAGATGTCTGGACAAGGGCAGAAATAAAAGGGAAACAAAGGCATAATGATAGGCATGTGTTGTAAATATCACCCTTATATACTGAAAAAGTTGGTAGGGTGAGGGGTTTATAGTACTGGGAATTGTCTAAAGGTAATGTAGTCTGAAACACTAATGTCTGTCATTATTTTGTAACATCACTCTTCAATTATATGTAACTAACTTATGAAAAAATGAATTGAATAATTCACAAACCACTATATAACAAATACAATGCTGGTAATGGAATAAAGAAAGAGCCGTATATTATGTTAAGTGCTTTTCATTTACTGCAATAGTAAACTTCATCAGAAAAAAATGGATTTTGTCTGATGATGTTTACTATTACAGTAAATGAAAAGCACTTAACATAATATACGGCTCTTTCTTTATTCCATTACCAGCATTGTATTTGTTATATGTAACTAACTTGCCATAAAAGCACAAGTTTATGTAGAAAGGATGAAACCTCGAGCCAAACACCTGGACAACCTGCCAAAAAATGTACAGGTGAGAGGTATGTCCACACAAGGATATGACATCTCAGATTAGAAAGATAGCACGCAAGCAGGATATCTCAATGCAGCATATCACCAGGTTGCTGGACTGTTTACACAGCCATGTCATTACTAAATTGGATGTAGCCACACCTCACAAATGGACTTGTTGGGAAAGAATGTACATAGCTGCCCTCATAATATTGGTCTATGCATCATACAACTAGTATTCCTCTGGTAAAGCACTGTGATGATCTGGTGATGTCTGGCACTAGGTAATGACACAATACATTGAAGTGTCAGACTACAGATATGTCAGAAAATGTTTGCTAAACAAAACAAGTACCCTGAGGAAAGTCCTGTGTACTCCTGAGAGGTATGGCTGTAACACACAAAACCTTGGACTGTAGTACACCTGTCTCTGGAATGGAGTCCCATTCTAACTATAGAAGGTCACACTGGTCATGCTCCTACACTTAGAGAATCACAGGACATGTTGGAACCCACATTGGAATATATGACTGTATTTTTATATATGTCTGTGCATGCAGACAGCCATGTACACATCAACTGTACCCAAACACACACATCAGACAGGATTAACCTCAGCTAGCTGTAGGTGCCCATATGTGATATATCTGCATCTGTTGAGTGAGATACACACAAATATATATGGGCAACAGATAACATATGTCAATCATACACACACATAGATGTGGGGAAGTGAGAGACAGACAGTAATAGAGAGAGAGAGACACACACACACAGGGGGATACAGACAGAGTCAAACACATGTGTACCCTGAATGGCATACAGTGATGTCCTGCTGTGGACAGTGGCATACCAGTTGTAAACAGTTGCACATGCCAGCATAAAAGGAGAGCCCCATTGTGGGACAGTACTGAGGTTGGGTTTATAATATTGCATTACCTATCTGTGTGTGTGTGTGTGTGTGTGTGTGTGTGTGTGTGTGTGTGTGTGTGTGTGTGTGTGTGTGTGTGTGTGTGTGTGTCTGTGTTCGTAGGTCTAAGTATTAAGAGACTGTTCTCACTCAGTACACTTCACATTGCCCTACTTTACAAGATCTGCTGCTGTCATTCACCTTAAAAGTACCATTGGACACCCATCACCCCTATAAGCTCTGTAGCACATGTGATAACTGCATAAAACTATAGTACAAATAACTAGATAGGTAGGGGCTCTAATCTCAATTCTGGCAACTGTGTGTGTGTGAGACAGTTGTGTATGCGAGAGTGAGGGAGTGTGTGTTTGTTTGTTTGTAGGTGAATCAGTTTTAGGCCAATCTCACCCACAACACTTCCCAGTGCCCCACTTTATCAGTCCTACTGATGTCATTCCCCTTATCAGCACCATTGGCTAGTTGTGAGTCCAGTAAGCTCCATAGTGCATGTGATAACTGGGTAACACTGTAATACAAATGACTATTTAGGCAGGGGTTCTAATCTCACAGCTGGCAAATGAGCATGTGTGTGTGTGTGTGTGTGTGTGTGTGTGTGTGTGTGTGTGTGTGTGTGTGTGTGTGTGTGTGTGTGTGTGTGTGTGAAAGTGTGTATGTTTATAGGAAGAAGCATTTTGATATGTTTCCCACCCACTGCCCTACTTTATCAGTCCTGCTAATATCATTCTCCTTATCAGCACCTTTGGCCAGGTGTCAGCCCAGTAAGGTCTGTAGCATGTGCTATAAGTGTGTAACACTATAGTACAAATAACTAGAGAGGCAGGGGTTCTACTCTTAGATCCAGCATAGGTGTGTATGTTTGTAGAAGAAGTATTTTGATACATTTCCCACCCAGTGCCCAACTTTGTCAGTCCTGCTAATGTCATTCCCCTTATCAGCATCTTTGGCCAGTTGTCAGCCCAGTAAGCTCTGTAGTGCATGCAATAACTGTGTAACACTATAGTACAAATAACTAGATAGGCAGGGGTTGTAATCTTATTGCTGGCAAGTAAGCTTGTGTGTGTGTGTGTGTGTGTGTGTGTGTGTGTGTGTGTGTGTGTGTGTGTGTGTGTGTGTGTGTGTGTGTGTGTGTGTGTGTGTGTGTGTGTGCGCGCGTGCGTGTGTGTGTGAGTGTTTGTGCGTGAGAATCATGTATTGTGGGGGTTATACCATTTTGAGTTGTGTACCACCCTGTACACTTCCCATCACCTAACTTTACTAGGCCTGCTGATGTCATTCACCTTAGAAGTACCTTGGGAGTAGGTAAAATCATATAAGCTCTGTGGCACATCTGATAACTGTATAACACTATAGTAGAAATAACTAGATAGGTAGGGGTTATACTCTCAATGCTGGCAACTGTTTATGTGTGTGTGTTTGTGTGAGAATCATATATTGTGTGGGTTATAGCATTTTGAGTTGTGTACTAACCTGTACACTTCCCATCACCCTACTTTACTAGGCCTGCTGATGTCATTTGCCTTAGAAGTACCTTGGGAGTAGATTAAATTATATAGGCTCCGTGGCACATCAGATAACTGCATAACACTATAGCAGCAATAACTAGGTAGGTAGGGGCTCTAATCTCAATACTTGCAACTGTTTGTGTGTGTTTGGGTGAGGATCATATCCTGTTTGGGTTATACCATTTTGATGTGTGTACCATCCATGCCTGTTTACCACCTCCAGATGCCATTACTTTATATAGCATGGTAATGGCTTCTGCCCCATGCATGTTAAACCATTGTACAGGCCATACCAGTCCTCTGTACAGATGTCTATGGAATATCTAGATGTTTGCTAACTATATGTAGTCTGTGTCCCTTTATAATGTCCATGTATGTGATACTGCCGCCAAATCGGCCACAGTGAGTGCAGTGACACACATTCCAGCATCAGGTATCATACCTGACTGAAACATCATGCTGATACAATGTCTGCTACCCTATCACTTGTTCAGGTTTCTAGGAGCAGTACATGACTCCAGATGCTACTTCTGGTGGGTTATCTCACCATCCATGAAGGCATTCACAACATTACATGTTGTAAGAGGTAGTGGGTTATGTCCCATGTATATAATCTATGTGGGGCATGTCATGTGTATGTAGCACTACAGTACATCAAAGTGGATATGTAGGTTTACTAATCTGTCTATTGCCAACTGTGTTTGTGTTACTATATGCACATTCCCTGTGTCAGTTCTTACTGTGTGTATGCAAAGGATACATCATTTTATCTCCCTGTTCTACCCGGTGAACTCAGGAATGCATACCACAAACCTGTCATGCACAGTATCATGCATGCCCTCACCAACTGGATCAGGGTTGAGTATATGGGAAAGAAATGGTAAGGCCAGCAGGTGTTGACAGTTGAATCTGTTGCAGTTAATGCAGTGGCTACACTTGTGAGGGACCTGCTGACAGTACTGCAGCAATCTGTTCTGTATGTATGAGCCTGTGGTACTACACAACACTGAGGTGACATGTCTGAAGTCTACCTCTTTGTTACATGGGGTATGTATGCAATGTCATACAGCCTGACAACAGTGTCTCTCACACACTGTTGTATGCATACATACCTGGTACAAGTACATATAAAGCTGTACCTTTCTTATGACACAGTCAGTGTATTCCCACTCTGCCATACTCCATCTTGGGAATGTCTACAGGGCCACAGCCTGCAGACACACACACATACCAGGAACACAAACAGAATACAGCATGTCAGATTACATTCAGACAGTGGTACTAACAGCAATAGTGCACTCTGGCTAATAAGGTACATACACCTGTATGTGTACCCATAACAAATGCAAGCAGACAGCACCTTACATAGTATTACATAGCTACACTGTACTATAGTCACCCTGTGCATCAGACCCATATTAGCATGTCCCTGCATTGATGGTATGGATGACAGGGATGTGGCACAGGTAACATCATATGCACAGGGTGTGGTGTGGGTTTGCCAGAGGCCTAGGCTGGGCCATGTGGTTGACATCACGTGTGTGTGTGTATGTTTGGAGGGGTATCCAATAGATGGGTTGTACAGAGATGCTGTCTGTGTGTGTGAAGGTAACCTGCCTGTGATACAGATGTGTGTGTGTGTGTGTGTGTGTGTGTGTGTGTGTGTGTGTGTGTGTGTGTGTGTGTGTGTGTGTGTGTGTATGTATGCAAAAAGTCCCTCCATGTGGCTGCCCTACACAGGGATATGTTGGAAAGCTGTGGACTGTACACGGCAGGTTCTCCAGTTCAGCGTCTCTGGCCATGGATATGGAAACTGGTCCTGCCCGGGGTCTCACAGGCATCAACAGGCTCAAGGCCAGATGCAGTACTGCTTCCTGATGGTGACTGCTGTCTGCTGGATCCATGTCCCTGATGGGACCTGCCAGGACCACGTGCCCATGGCCTGCTCCAATGTGATGTGTACAGCAACCCCCCTTTGGTAGTGCTGGTGTTACTGCCACTACGGGATTGTGAATGTGCATGGCGACATAGACTCTCAGCTGTTGTTGATGTGGACCAATGTCCATGTGGCCAATGCCCATCTCCCACCACATACTCTAGCACAGACATGCCACGGTCGAGGATTGCCAAAGTCTCACCCCACCATCTAATCATGACCTCATGACTTCAGTATTTTGATGTGTGGCCACGGTCATGTATGTCACCACATAAATCAGGAAGAGTTGCATCCACCACCCTGAGTATTTGTCTGGTGTGGCTTTCACTATGTGCCTGTGCATCCATGACAGCCAGAAACATGCATCTGGTGACACCTGCTGTGGCCTGAAACATGTGTCTGGTGACAACTGCTGTGGCACTTGCAACAGTGGCTTGATGAGCAGTCCTCCTGCGAGTACTCCTGTCCATCCGCCTGTGTGGGACCTTGCCTGCACTCTGGCTATGGCCAGTGTCTACACTCACACCAGCGATAGTCACCACAATAGCTTGTTCCATGCCACCACCTGGCAACTGTCCATCCTCTGACCCCTGGTGATGGGGTTTGTGTTGGCATTGTCACTGTGTGCAGGGATGGTGTGGACAACAGTGGGATGCCAACCAATAGCACAGATTGAGCCCTTGACAGATTCAGCCCCTGACAATCCCACCTGTACCTCACTATTCCTATCATCATTGTCAGAGACTGCAGAGACAACGACATCAGTTTCCAAGTGGGAGGGACCCCAAACTCCATCGCCACCTGTGAGGGGAGGACAACATATGTACATTAATACCTGCACTTTAAGGTTGGCTGGTACACACACACATACACAAACACACACACACACACACACACACACACACACACACACACACACACACACACACACACACACACACACACACACACACACACACACACACATACATTATTTATATTCATTTATTTAACATTTGTTTACCAGGAAAGTCTGACATGGAACGAAGCCAATTTTCAGCTGAGGCCCAGGGAGAAACACTCTAGATGCATGTCTTTGAAACATGGGAGGAAACTGAAGCACCCATGGGAAGCCAAATCAAACGCAGGGAGGACATGCAAACTCTGCACAGAAGGCACTCGAGCTGAGAATCAAACGGGAGAACCTCTGGCTGTGAGGTGACAACACTACCACTTCACTACTGCACACACACACACACACACACAC
This sequence comes from Protopterus annectens, assembly GCF_019279795.1. Taxonomy (NCBI): domain Eukaryota; kingdom Metazoa; phylum Chordata; order Ceratodontiformes; family Protopteridae; genus Protopterus; species Protopterus annectens. Next base: position 28,769,029 of record NC_056751.1, on the reverse strand, counting down.
ACACACACACACACACACACACACACACACACACACACACATGCACACACACACACCCACACACACACACACACACACACACACACACACACACACACACACACACACACACACACACACACACACGCACACACACACACTTACAGGTGAGGTGGCACAAATCTGTTACACAGAACTCACATTACCCAAATGGTGACATGCATGACACATGGCCCTCAGCATCATGCATTTCAGCCAGCTTTACTCCATGTAACTAACAATACAGAGCTCTGGGATACGTGAGTAGTGTTAGTAGGTGATGGCCCTTCCCCAGCATGGACTGCACCCATTGCTGTTCACCTGTATGGCACAGTGGCAAGTAGTACAGAACATACCTCTCAACTGTACAGATACTTGCAGAATGTGTAGATGTCTGCCTCATATATTTGCTCTGTTTCTCATAATCCCTGTCTTTGTCTGATACATAACTGGGGTAATCTGAAGAGTGTCATCACTAAATAATGACATACATTTGAGTTTCAGACCTCCAAACCAGCAGTAAATTTATGGTCACACAAATCCTGTTATACCACCAACCTTCTAAACTTACAGTGGATATGATAAGTGTACACAACCCTGTTAACATGCCATGTTCTTGTAATACATAAAATGAGACCTCAATAATGCATTCAAAAATATTACCCACCTTTCATGTGACATATGACCTGTGCAATCCAATTGATAAACAAATGTAACCTCCAAAACAAACCTCCTGCACAAGGACTATTGCATGGCTCCAATTTCAAAATAAATCCAAAAAAAAATGTTGAGCCAGCAAACTGTGACCTGGAAAAAAACTTTTATTAATTATAAGAGCATAAAAACAAGTAACCAGACCAGTTTCGGCTGGTAAAAGGCACAGCCTTCATCAGTGTAAACCAGAGAAATCAAGTGCTACTGTTTAAATACATTCAAGTTAAACTCCATTGGTTCATTTTCAAAATTGCTCATTGAGGCCAGGTGGGAATAATCCACCTAACTTCACAATCCATTTCTTTTCCTTAGAATCAAAAATGGAGTGCCAACCTGTTTTATTTAGTCTGTTACCCTTCACAACATCAGTAATCATGAAAGTAAATTTTGCCGTTTTATGTACCAAACAATGTTTATACAGAGCATTGTTGACTTTTTTATTTTTTATATTACTTACATGTTCAGACATCCTCAGCCTGAAAGGACGAGATGTTTGCCCAATATAAAAAGAACCGCAGGTGCATGTTGCCAAATAGACTAACCAATTGCTGCTACAGTTGGCAAAAAATTTTATGTCATAAACCATGGCACAATTTTTACTTGAAAATTGTTTAGACTTGGTTACTTTATCACAATTGATACAGTGACCACATGGGAAACAACCAGTCAAAGGTTCACCAGTCAAAGTAGTTTGTAGTGAATGAGAATAACTGATGTCATGAGTGTGTTTATAATGATTAAAGCAAGATGCCAAGTTCTTGCCTTTGCGAAATGAAAACAGGCATCTGTCTGGTATTATGTTGGCTAGCTCTTGATCACATTGTAATATGTCCCAGTGTCTGTGTATGCTGTTAATTAATAAATCAGAATTTCTAGCATAAGTGGTTACAAACCTGATGGGTTGGAGTTATTCCCTGTTGTGTGGTTTATAAGTTAACAAATCATCCCTTGTGAGTGTGTTGGCCCAATTGCTGGCTTGCAGAACATGTCCCATATGATATCCCCTGGATCTGAATCTATTAGTTAGGTCCTGTCTGTGTTCTTGAAAGGAGGATTCATGAGAGCAAATTCACCTCATTCTTATGAATTGAGATTTTGGGATATTTCTAGTGATGTGGGGAGGATGAAAACTGGATGCATGGAGGACAGTATTGTATTCGGGGTACTTCCTAAAAACCTGGGTGCTTAAGGTATGATCAGGTAGTCTGTTGACCAAAACATCAAGAAAGGTGATGGTACTTACATGATAGTTTGCTGTAAATTGTAGACCCCATTTGTTGTTATTGAGATAGGATATAAATTCAACTAGATACTCCACATCTCCCCTCCATACCATCCAGCAGTCATCCAAGTAACATCTCCAAATATCGATTTCATCCAGGTAAACATTATGGCTGTTATCATAAATGATTTGATTTTCAATGAAGGCCATAAATAGGTCAGCATAAATGGGGGCAAAGGACGCCCCCATCGCTGTACCCTTGGTTTGCCAGTAACAAGTATCCTGATAAAAGAAGACGTTATTGGTAAGGACATGTTCTGCAAGACCTACCAGGAATGTATTGAAATCAGGCTGATATAAACCAGCCACTTGTAACCAATAAGCAAGAGCTTCCAAACCAACCTGATGAGGAATGTTGGTATATAGAGCACTGACATCAAGTGTGCACATTAGCCATTGCAGTTCCAACTGTGTATCAGAAATGATTTGTAGAAAGTCAGTAGTATCCTGTAAGCGGGAACGTACCCGGGATAACAGAGGCTTCAGATATCTGGTGAGGAATATAGATAGGGGTTCCGTAATATATCCCCTGCCAGACACAATGGGTCTACCTGGTGGATTGACCGGATCCTTATGCATCTTGGGTAGAAAATAGATGTATTGGTCAGCAGAATCCTGAATCATTAGCTGCTCCATCACATTTTCTGTGATGATACCTTCATCCCTAGCAATTGTTAAAAAGTCATCAATCTGTTTCTTGAATCTGAAAGTGGGGTTAATTGGCATTTCTGAATAATAACGTCTGTCCGAAAGTTGCCTCTTGGCCTCCTTGTCATAATCGGACCAATTCATGACTACTACCGCTCCACCTTTGTCAGCAGAAATAATGACTATGTCCCTATTGTTCTGTAATTCAATGATTGCTTGCTTCTCAGCTATTGACAAGTTATTAGGTTTGGAGCAAGTGTCAGAGCTAGAATAATGCAGATCTTTGAGAATACTGCTCTGAAACTGGTATACAATGGGATGCATGGGATGAAGGTATCGTGATTTATGATATAAAAATCTATCATGATTATAGTTACCATCCGAGTCACCAAACTGCAACTTAAGGTTTAAAATTCTGCAAAAGGACATTACATCTTGTGCCAGGACATCCTCAGATACCACAAAACCAGGAATAAAAGTAAGACCTTTATTAAGAATGGACAGATGAATAGGTGACAAAACAAAGTGTGATACGTTTAAAATATTTACATTTGCATTCTTGTTTATTTCTGCATTGCTAATTTCAACAGACTTTAAATGTTGATTTTTTCCTGTGCTTCCTCCCCCCTTGTTTGTATCTTGTCCTAAAGGGACAAATCCCTGCATCCTTTTGGGGGTCAGTGAATCTGATACTAATTGTAAGTCACTGTCTGTGCAGGATGAAAGATCATCAGTAGATGAACCATTATCTATGGTTTGTTTCCTGAGTTTGGACCTGGGCCTTTTCCTTTTAGGAGTTCTTGATTGATTTGGTGTAAATCTGACATGTTTGTTAGTATTATTAAATGGGTTGACACCCTGGTAATCAAGCTGATCACATTGAAATTTTTTTTAATTTTTATAATCTTGAGTTGTTCATCAAGGTTGCTTAGATCAGTTGCCACTTTATTCATATGTTTAGTAAAAAAAGTATCTTTTTCAAATTGCTGTACTTCATTGCACAGTTTGGTGACTACATTGATCTCACGGTCAGTCACTCGATCGTGGTACTTGGCCAAACCTCAACAAAGGACATGGTAGCCTGTTGTTGTATAGCTGCCCATTGACTATTTAGCTCCTCATCAGCCTCACCCACATGGGGTTGTATTCTAATTCTAAGCCCTCTTGGTGTGATGCCTTTGGCCATATAGGCCTTGAAAAGCTTAGAGTGCCATACATTGGATCTTAAAGATCTGAGATGTTTATGCAACTGGTCAAAGGCTAAACAACAAGTGTACTCTGGATCCAAAGGGTCACTGGTATTGCCATTAGTTATACTGGGACCCAGACCAAATGCTCCAAGGTCCTCTCTGTCTGCTGATAAACCAGAGACCAAACTGAGTAGATCCATCCTAGTGGTTGACAAAAATGCTAATAACAATAGTAATAATGTTGACTCTTGAAACCAAATGAAACAAAAAGTCAACTGCTTGTAAATATATTGAAAAATATATATTTGTGTCCATATAGATACTGACAATAATAGCATTAATCCAAAAAATTGGGACTGCTACGTCAGTATCATTGGACCGTAACCAATCATTGAGTAAAGGAACAATAATAGCCAAAAGAAGCAAAGGCCAAATGCTGGCCAGTTTCAGATAAGCTACGTCCCTTTACAATGTCTGGGAAAGTAATGCCTGAAACAAACAAACACATGTGTCATGTGTAAAATATAATGAATGAAATATGTACAGTATCGTGGTTGCATAAGTGTGCACACCCTTAAAATGATATTTTGTTGAAGCACCTTATAAGCAACGTATAAAAGCCTCAGCTTTGGCCGGCTAAGAACTTGCTATATTCAACTGGACGTATAAGAGAATTTAAGTACCTTTATCTGTTCTTTTTTTTCAAAAAAATACAGTATTTAAATTGATTTTGACTGTGTGGAAGGAATATTAGCTGAACTGGAAGTTTTCACTCTGCTTTTCAGTGTGGAAGGAATATTAGCTGAACTGGAAGTTAGTCAGTGTATGCTGAATTTTGTTATTTGCTAGTAATTACAGGTGTGGGGGTAGTCACATTCTTTGATTTCCTGTCCTTGCCTATTTAAGTGGTACAGTGTGAAATATTTTCTGCTTAAAAACCTCAGCTTTGGCTGGTAAGAACTTGCTATATTCAACTGGACGTATAAGAGAATTTAAGTACCTTTATCTGTTCTTTTTTTCCAAAAAATACAGTATTTAAATTGATTTTGACTGTGTGGAAGGAATATTAGCTGAACTGGAAGTTTTCACTCTGCTCTTCAGTGTGGAAGGAATATTAGCTGAACTGGAAGTTAGTCAGTGTTTGCTGAATTTTGTTATTTGCTAGTAATTACAGGTGTGGGGGTAGTCACATTCTTTGATTTCCTGTCCTTGCCTATTTAAGTGGTACAGTGTGAAATATTTTCTGCTCAAATCCTCAGCTTTGGCTAAGAACTTGCTATATTCAACTGGATGTATAAGAGAATTTAAGTACCTTTATCTGCTCTTTTTTTTTCAAAAAACTACAGTATTTAAATTGATTTTGACTGTGTGGAAGGAATATTAGCTGAACTGGAAGTTTTCACTCTGCTCTTCAGTGTGGAAGGAATATTAGCTGAACTGGAAGTTAGTCAGTGTTTGCTGAATTTTGTTATTTGCTAGTAATTACAGGTGTGGGGGTAGTCACATTCTTTGATTTCCTGTCCTTGCCTATTTAAGTGGTACAGTGTGAAATATTTTCTGCTTAAAAACCTCAGCTTTGGCCGGCTAAGAACTTGCTATATTCAACTGGACGTATAAGAGAATTTAAGTACCTTTATCTGTTCTTTTTTTTCAAAAAAATACAGTATTTAAATTGATTTTGACTGTGTGGAAGGAATATTAGCTGAACTGGAAGTTTTCACTCTGCTCTTCAGTTAGTCCCACCCACCCTCCCTGTTTTTGTTTTGGTGTTAATCTTAGTGGCCTTGCAGCTGCCCGCCCCTCTTGTAAATTTGTGTTTGGATACTCCTTCTGGGCCCATCTCATTTGCTCACTCAACTGAGTGCAGTGAGATCATATTCTGATTTCAGGCACTCCTACTGTGTACAAAGAGAGCATCTGGGTAACAGAAAAAAATTAAGCTTGTTTCCTGCCTTTCCTGTTAAGTGGTATAGACTATTTGTAGGCTTCTGAGCCCCCAAGCCCTTCTGTGTTGGAGGGAAGCCTTCTAGCTTAGTTTTTTTTTTTCCTATAACTAGCCAGCTTTCTAGTTTCAGCACTCAAATCTGTTTCTTTGATCTCCAGCACTTGTTCAGAAAAAAAAAAAAAAAAATTCATCTGCTTTTACTGTACTTGTGTTTCTACCTACTTTTTTACTTTTGCATCATCTTAAAAGTACTCAATTGTATTTATTACTGCTTGGTGTAACTCATTCTAAGCCTTCTGGTTTAAACACTTGGGCTTCGGATCAGTTGTTTTGCAATGAGAGGGTTTGTGGTCTGCACTGTAGTGGCAGAACAGGTAGCTTACATCCTTCTAGGTTGGGAACTGCTGATTGAGGGCTCAGTGTCTGTTATTCTAAAAGTGTATTAATTCTGGTTTAAGCACTTGGGCTTTCAGGCCAGTTATTTTACATTAAGAGGGTTTGTGGTCTGCACCCTTGTGGGAGGAGAGGCTGGACTCTGCCCTTCTGAGCTGGGAATTTCTGGTTGAAGGCTTATAGTGCATGCATATCTGAACTGCTTCTTACTGAAGTTGGTGCGCCTTGTTTGCTGTGGCATAGACTGGATTCGGGCCTGCTGGATCTAGCTTTGTTTGTGTAACTTGAGCACTAATCCAGGCATTCTCTAAAGTATTCAATTGTATTTATTACTGCTTGGTAGTAACTTGATTAAAGTTTAGCTGTCATTCTAAGTCTTTTGGATTAAGCACTTGGGCTTCAGACCAGTTGTTTTACATTAGGAAGGTTTGTGGCATGCACTGTGGTGGCAGGACAGGTAGCTTTCATCCTTCTAAGTTGGGAACTGCTGATTGAGAGCCCAGTGTCTGTTATTCTTAAAGTGTATTAGTTCTGGTTTAAGCACTTGGGCTTCAGGCCAGTTATTTTACATTAAGAAGGTTTGTGGTCTGCACTCTTGTGGGAGAAGAGGCTGGACTCTGCCCTTCTGAGCTGGGAATTTCTGGTTAAAGGTTTATAGTGCCTGAATATTTGAACTGTATCTTACTGAAATTGGTACACCTTGTTTGCTGTAGCATAGACTAGATCCAGGCCTGCTGAATCTAGCTTTGTTTATATGCTTGTTGTTTGTTTGCTTGTTATTTCCGCTAATTCCACCTATACGCGGCTTCTCAGCTTCTGTGGATCACTAGTGATATCTGCATTGCTTACTGTACTTATTTCCTTGTTTCACTTGAAAGAAAGTTACTGTTTGTCGTTTTGCATTTAAGTTACCTGTAACACATTGCACTTAAGTTACCTGGCACTTGCTCACTAAAGCAATTATATGTCAGCACTAAAAATTAAAAGCACTACACCCTCACTCCCCACTGGCCCTGGTTTTCAATTATTAAGGAATTCCCAATATTATTCTAGCATGTCCAAAGGTCAGTTGTCAATCTCCTCTGGTGCAGCTGGTGAATCTGGGAATCTTGAGGCAATGTTACAACTGCCTCATGTACACAGACAACCCTCTCCTCCTCCCAACAAATTCCAACACATGTGAGAGATACAACCATATAGCCAAACTGGAGACTAAGCTCTCTCAACTCAGTACTGGCATAACCAGTCAGGAGGAGAAGGAAACCACACTCACTACAATTCCAGTCTTACATAGACCTACCACGACAGCAAACCAAACACATAATCACATAAAAACATACTCGGAGGCTCTAAATAAAGATCTGCCGAAGCAGCAGAGACCTCCAAGCAGACACCCAAGCAGCAAAACAAAACAGGTGCAACACATATCTCACAAAGCCAGTGTGCCAAACAGTCACAGCCCTTAAGACTAAACAACACACCTGATACACTTGTAATAGGTGACTCTATCGTCAGGCACACTGACGTCCCGCTCACCAGGCTGAACAAGGAGAGGGTCACGGTGAGCAGCCTGTCGAGCTAGGATCCGCCACATAACACAAGCACTCAGGTCACTCCAAGGCAAGTACAAATATGACTCAGTCATTGTCCATGCTGGTGTGAATGACCTGAGGTACCTCCCTGGACTACATGAAAAGAGACATAAAGGAGCTCTCTGAGCATGTAGCCCAGGCCGGTATGACCCTGACCTTGAGTAGCATCTTACCCTCACCAAGAATGATGCCACAATATGAAGATAAGATGATCAATTTCAACAATTGGCTTAAGTACTGGTGTCATTCAAAGGGGATCCAATGCCTGTCAGCTTGGGATGATATGCTCGACACACCTGTCACCCCTGGGCTTTGGATATTGGCAAAGGCTCTTGCTACCCCCATAGTGCCTTTTTAGGCAAGGCTCAAAAGACAAACCCACCTCCATAGGTATCACAAGGGATAAGAAACTAAGAGTAATGCTACTCAACGCCAGAAGTCTAAACCTCAAGATGCGAAACTCTCCTTAGCATGGAGAACATCGATATCTGTGCAGTAACAGAAACCTGGTTCAGGGCTCCGAGAGCACCCCAGCACTACCAGGTTATACCTCATACCATGCTTTTCGCCCCAAAACTTGGACCCGAACCACAAAAGGAGGGTATCGATATTCATCAAAGATACCCACACCTCCAGGTTGGTGGCAAAGCACGAAGCATCAGAGACTATTCATGTGCAACTAACAGTGGGTAAAACTGCCTTCCAGTTTATAGCCTGCTACATACCACCCTCCCAAACCCAGGAACCCCACTCGGCCTTCCTGAGAACACTGGAAAATATGAAGGTCTCTCCAAACACCATTATATTGGGCGACTTCAACTACCCAAACATAGACTGGGAGCATTACTCTAGCTCCAACACCCTAGCCCAAAGGTTCCTAGAATTTATAAACTCAAATGCTATGGAACAACTTGTTACCACTCCCACAAGAGGGAAAACATACTGGACCTGATCATCACCAACATGGGGACTCTATGCTCCAGACCAGAAGTGTATCCCTCACTGGTAAGATCAGACCATAAACTAAGCTCACTGGATATTCACATCCCGACCCCACCCCCTGCCCAGAAAACCACAGTGAAAAACTTTTCTAAAGCAAATTTTACACTCCTCAAAACTGAGGTGGAATCCTTCAAAGCCCCTGGGCCTGTGGAAAATACGGCCCAGACCGCAGAATCCTCTATGAACACCTTCAGAAATGCATGGATCATGATCCCAAATAAAACCAAGACCCAATCCTCCAAAGGCAGACGTCCTGTCTGGTGGACCCCAGCCATAAACAAACTATACAATAGAAGGAGGAAGCTACTAAATGATAAAGCAAAATCCCAAAAAGGGAAGGCATCACTGATCAGTATTAGCAAAAAACTACGGGCACACATAAAATTGTCTAAGGCCAGATTCGAGAGAAAAATTGCACAGGACACTAAGGATAATCACAAGGCTTTCTTTAGTTATGTTAGGAACCTGGGTGGTAATTCCCAGATATGCTCAGAATTAGTCCAAAATGACAAAAAATACACTGAACCCACAGACATTGCCAACATCCTAGCTGACACGTTCAGCGCAAACTTCTCCCCTCCCACCAAAGGGCAAATATCTATCCCAGCAGAGTGCTGCCCCTGACATCTCAGATGCTCAGGTAAGAGCCCTCTCCAAAGCAAAAACACAGCATCAATGGGACCAGATGGTGTCCCGGGCTGCGTCCTACATGAACTCCAAGAAGAGCTAAACCCAAACATAAAACCACTGTTCAATCTCAGCCTTACTACAGGATATGTGTTCAAAGAGTGGCGTACAGCAACAGTGGTCCCTCTCCATAAAGGTGGTGCCTCAACGGATCCTGGAAACTATCGCCCCATAAGCCTGACTAGCTTGGTCTGCAAAGCTATGGAAAGGATCATCATGGACCTCATAAATAAAGATATTGGGGACCTACAAACACTGGATCCTACCCAGTTCGGCTTTGTTAAAGGCAGATCCTGCCTCTTAAACCTGGTTGATTTCTTTGAAACAGTCACCAAGGCCATTGACGAGGGGAAGGTGGTCCACACAGCCTACCTGGACCTCGCAAAAGCCTTCGATACAATACCCCACTCGGGCATTATAGATAAGCTCACCAGCTTAAATATAAACCCCTATGTCACTAGATGGATTGCAAACTGGCTCAAGGACAGAACCCACATGGTTAGAATTGCTGGAGCCATGTCAGACTCCAAACCAGTTACAAGTGGTGTCCCACAAGGCTCAGTCCTGGGACCTCTCTTGTTCGGTATATATTTCTCGGAGGTACAGGCCAACACAGAAGGACTGTGGCTGACCAAGTTCGCAGATGACTGCAAACTGGGCGCCATAATCGACTCTCCAGCCGACACAAGCATCCTCCAAAAGGGCCTCATAGAAACAGACAACTGGTGCCAGAGCCATGGCCTCAAGCTAAATGCCAAAAAGTGTATAGTCATCCCCTTTGGCAAAAACAAAGTGCCCACAAATTGCCACATAGGTGGAAATCCATTAAGTACAGAAGAAGTAATTAGGGACCTGGGGACCCAAGTTGATAGCAATCTCTCATTTGACAACCACATGGCCAAAGTGGTTAGAAAAACATTTTATATAGCCCACCTAATCATGAAGGGATTCACATCTAGATCAGGGAGGTCATCGTGCCTCTTTACTCATCCCTCATCAGGCCCATAATTGAGTACAATGACCCTTTTGGGATGTACCTTACCAGACACCTGCAGCAACTGGAAAGACCCCAAAAGTACCTCACCAAGAGGATCAAAGGGCTCAAACAGATGCCATATGCTGCCCGGTTAAAGAAACTCCAGCTCTACTCAGTGGCATACCGCCTGTTCAGAGGTGATCTGTGCCCGACGTATAAAGCCATGTCCAACCCGGAATTAATGGACATGCTGCACCTCAGAAAATCCAAATCCCATCGAGCTACGAGAGACTTGAACCTTAGCAATGAAATAAATTGGACATGCTGGAGGGACAGATTCATAACCCAGAGGCTCCCTTCACTCTGGAATAAAATCCCAGTCCAGGTTAGGCAGAGTCCCTCATTGACTCTCTTCAAGAGGAATCTTGATGAGTGGATGGGAGATCATAGGTTTACCCCGGGTATCACTTCTGTGTCACTGTTAGACAGAGGCACAGTATACTAACCTCAAAAAAGGGCATAGCAAAATAAATTTAAAATGGGTGGCAAAAGCCAAACACATTCTGGCTAGGCTTATAAATGCCCTAGGGCAGATAGCCTAGTATGAACCTATGAACCTATCAATTTCTCTACATAGGTAGGTGTCTATTAGCATGGCACATCTTGACTTAGCATTATTTGGCCAATCTTCCTTGCAAAGGTCCGCAGCTCTGTCAGATTGCAAAGGCAGCACATGTGCACAGCCCCAATCAAATCACACTGGGGTTTTGCTATTGGGTTTAGGTCTATGCTCTGGCTGGACCAATCCATGGTCATGAGTGTGTTCAGGTGGAGCCATTCTTAGGTAGCTTTGGATGTATGCTTAGTGTCTTTGTCATGTTGAAGGCTGACACCCTACCCCATCCTCAGCATTCTTGCAGATGCCTGATGGATTTGGGCCAGATGGAGTGTTATTTGGAACTGTTCAGAATTCCCACCACTGTAACTACAGGCCCAGTTCCAGCTTTGGAGTAGCATTCCCACAGCAGGCCAATGCCACCAGTGTGATTCACCATGGGGATGGTGGTCTTCAGGTGAAGAGAGGTGTTGCTTGTGCACTATACGTACCTTTCGGTATTGTGCCTGTTAGGTCAATCCATAGTCTCATTACACCATAACACATTTTCACACATGCCTTTGGGAGACTTGATGTGCTGTATTGCAAACTGTATCCACCCCCGGATATTTTGTGGTGAGGGGAAATGCTTCCATCTTCTGACCCTACCCCATAGGCCAGACATATGCAGAATACAGGAGAGCATTCTCACATGTAGTACACAGCACCAGTACTTTCAAGAGATTCCTGCAACTCCCTCAGTGTTGCTGTATGTTTCCTTACAGCCTCCCTGACCAGGTTTTGACATGTCTCTTCATCAGTTTTGGAGGGACGTCAGGTTCTTTTCAACAGCACTGTTGTCCCACATTCATTCCACCTTTTGATGACTGTTCCTATGACTGTCTCCACTGTGTTCCATGGTGTATTCAATGCTGTGCTAATGTTTTTGTACCCTACACCTGACTGATACCTTTCAAATATGAGATCCCTTTGGTGCTTTGTAAGCTGTTTGCAAGCCATGGCTGTTGCTGTTGCAGGCAATTGAGCAAATGTCATGAATATCTTACTTGGACAGCAGACTGTTATTTGGTGTTACTCAGAGTGCCATTACTTGATGGCAGGTGTGTACCCAAGCAAACTGAATGCTGTCAGTAAATCATAAGCTGCTGCAATAAAATATTATTTGAAGGGCGTACACATGTATGCATCCAGCTTATTGTAAGGTTTGTATCTTCCATATTTGGTGCCCAACTGGTTGGTTTTACAAGTGAATTGTTCATGTTATAGGTCACATTAAAGGTTGAAAAAGGTGTGGACTGACATATACAAACACCTGGCATCTTAACAAGGGTGTGTACACTGTTTATATCCACTGTATAAGAGTAATGTTTCACACATGTCCCTACCTTAGGCTGTTTGTCCCCCCATTTTGTTGGTCTCTGTCCAGATGTCTTGCACTGATAGGTTGTCAGGCATGCTACAGGAATGTTATATTCTCTTCAGAGGCACCTATGGTGACCACTGTGATGCAATGCAGGTTAACCCCACCACAAGTGGACATGCACATAAAGCAATATGGTTATGAGTGACAGTTGTGTGCATGTTAAATTGCATGCCTTTCACATGCCTGGTGTATTGGCAAACCACAAAAGAACAATTTCATACTCACCAGCTTCAGGCTGCTGTCCCACATGAAGATCGGAGGGACCTAGATAGTTGTGGAAGAGAGGTATTGTCAGCAGACTCACATGTGGCATTGGTACAGGATGGATGCAGCATGTCTGCACATTTACAGTACAGCCCCCAATACTACACAATTTGCGGTCCTTTACCATAGATGTGCACTTCTGTGAATTAGAAAACCTCATCCACAACTGCATTCTGATCTGACACATGCATATAGATACTCTACATATACAAGTATGTCTGCTACACTAGTCTAGTAATCTCTGCTGGGGCCTTACCTGCATGCTCCTTGTCCATTGTCTGGGTGCTACCCACTTCCAGCACGTGAGGATCTGTACCCTGATATTGTACTAGGATGGGTGCCCCATGGTTGGTGAGGAGCACCTCGGTGGATGTCAGTAGGGCATGAATGGCTGGGCCCCCACCTGTGGCTGTGTGGTCCCTGGCAATGGCAGTAGCTCTTTGACAGGCATGGCGTATGAGGTCAGTTGCACGATGCTGGTCCTGCTCATATGTACATGCGTGCAGGCCGACATCATTTACCCTGTGGACAAGGTTGTCCCATAGGGCAGTCCTTTCCCACAGATGTTGCTGGCTCAGGCAAAACATTATGGCATGGTTCTGTAGTATAGCTTCTATGATTATATTTGTCTCAGCTGCTGAGAAAGTTGACCTTTGCTGATGCGACATTGCACCTGGAAGACATAAACAGGGAAACACATCACAGGACCTCATACATTTGGCAACAGTATGTACAGATCCTGCACATCTACATTGAATACCAGTAGCCACCACTCACAGCCACACCATACCCCTGTTATCTATCAGCACAGTATTAGCTTGCATTGCACTCCTGGTCCTGATGTGTCATTTTCCCCCAATGAGGGCCAGTTAATTGTATAATCCACTATTCCTTATTCATGTCTGTGTAGAGGGATGACATTGGCCATCTTCCATATGGAATGGGTGTGGATGGTGGTGATGCTTGGTGTGACTACAGTGTGTAATGGAGCTGGGAGCACATGCCTGAGTTCATGTAGGATGCGGGCAGGGATGTTATCAGGTCCCATGGATACTTACATTTGTTGCCTTTCAGTAGGCAATATGTACCTGCTCACTGGTGATGAGGGGAGGTGTGCGGGTGCTGTGCATATCCACCTATAGTGATGCTGAGCCTGGGGGGTGATGTTTGCCCTAATCCTATCTGCAGCAGATGTTGTGTGTGTATGTGGTCTGATTGACCACCATTACAGAGTGGGTTGGTCTGTTTCCTTTGAGATTGCAGACATATGTGAAGATGGCCTTGTGACTGGCCTTGGTGGATGCGTCCAATTTGTACTCATTGTTAGCCTTACAGTAATCCCTCTGTGACCTTATATGCTTGTTCAGACAAAGGCTGACTTGATGCCAAGTTGGTGCCTGCTCCTACTTTGCCCTGTACAGCCAATATAGGTACCAAGTCTGTGGTTTGTGTATTGCTGCTGTCCAGCAAAGTGGGTTACTCTACTTTGGTGTAGGCATTTTTTACAAGTAAGGTATTGCTGAGTCCATACAGCTATGTAGGTGTTTATATAGTTGTTTGTAGTAGGCATGGACACAAATTCATAACACAGTTGGAGACCTCTCCAATTTCAAACTGATAATCTTGCTTATTGTAGTACCCATGGTTGTGTCAGGGCAATGCAACAACCAGTAGCTGTAGAAATGTCACTATGTTGTATGCACAGTAACCAAGATTACACACATGTACAACATGTACATCTTATTTAACTGATATTTTGCATCTCATGTCTGTTGTTATGAGGCAGCCAGATACACCTACTAATACTGACATGTGCACAGGTAAGACCTAATTTAAATTTCTGTTCTATGTCAGTACGGCACACTGTATTCACACTCATGCTGCCCAGTCATCCCTCTCAACCCATTAAAGCAGGACATCTGTAGGACGTCACACATACATGGGGGCAATGGGACAAAATTAGTGGCACTGTCTTAATATTGTTGCAACACACTTGAGTCATTCGATAGCACAGTAGCCTTTGCATTGACAGACATACCCTGGAGGATGTCAAACACTCATATAGCAGGAAGTGAGGAGAAAGGCTAGGAGTGTGGTAGTGAGGGTAAGAACGTTTAATGTTTGCAGTATGACTGGTATAGGGACAGAGCTAGCTGATATGATGGCCAGAGGAAGGTTGATATATTGTCTGTGCAAGAGACCAGATGGAAGGGGAGTACGGCTAGGTGTATCGGGGGCAGGTCATAATTGTGCTATCATGGTGTGGATGGGAGGAGAAATGGGGTAGGGGTTATCCTGAAGGAACAGTATGTCAAGAGTGCTTTTGGAGGATGAAATGAGTGTCTTATAGCCTGATGTTTATGAAGCTGGAAATTGAAGGTGTAATGATGAATGGTGTTAATGCATATGCTACGCAAGTTGGTTGTGCGATGGATGAGAAGGAGAAAAGTGAAGTTAATTGGATGACATGGTGATGACTATACCCAAGGTTGAGAGAGTGGTGATTTCAGCAGATTTCAATGGGCATGTTGGTGGAGGGAACACATGGGATGAGGAAGTGATGGGTATGTATGGTGTTAAGCAAAGGAATGCAGACGGTGAGATGGTAGTGGATTTTGCAAAAAGGATGCACATGACTGTGGTGAATAAGTACTATAACAAGAGGGTGGAGCATAGGGTGACATACAAGAGTGGAGGAAGATGCACACAGGTGGAATTTATCCAATGTAGGAGGCGCAGTTTGAAGGAGATTGGAGATTGTAAAGTGGTGACAGAGGAAAGTGTAGTTAGGCAGAGTAGAATGTTAGTTTGTAAGATGATGTTGGTGATCAAGAAGAGGACAAGTGTGAAGGCAGCACCAAGGATCAAATGGTGGGAACTGGAAAAGGGTGATTATGAGGTGGAGTTCAGGGAAGAGTTAAGACAGGCACTGGGCGGCAGTGAAGATTTACCAAATATCTGGGTATGTGCAGCAGAGCTAGTAAGGGAGATGGCTAGAAAGGTGCTTGGTGTGACATGTGGCTGGAGGAAGGAGTACAAGGAGACCTGGTGGTGGACTGAGGAAGTACAGGACAGTATAAAGAGAAAGAAATTGGAGAAGAAAGAGTGGGATTGTCAGAGATGAGGAAAGTAGACATGAGTATAAGGAGATGAGATGCATGGCAAAGAGAGAGATGACAAAGGCTAAGGATGAGGCATATGAAGAGTTGAATGACAGGTTGGACACTAAGGAGGGATGAAAGGACTTGTACCAACTGGCTAGACAGAGGAACTTAGCTAGGAAAGATGTGCAGCAGATAAGGGTGATAAAGGATAATGAGGGAAATGTACTCACAAGCAAGGAGAGTGTGTTGAGCAGATGGACAGAGTACTTTAAGAGGCTAATGAATTTAAAGAATGAGAGAGAGAAGGTTGGATGATGTGGGTATGGTGAATCAGGAAGTGCAATGACTTACCAAGGAGGAAGTAAGGATAGCTATGAAGAGGATGATTACCAGAAAGCCTGTTGGTCCACATGACATACCTATGGAAGCACGGAGGTGTTTAGGGGAAATGGCAGTGGTATTTTTACCAGATTGTTAATGATATCTTGGAAAGTGAGAGGTTGCATGAGGAGTGAATAGAAAGTATTCGGGTACCATTCTAAGACTATGGTTGCTGTGCAGAGCTGTAGTAACTACAGAGATATAACACTGATCAGTCACAGAATGAAGTTATGGGAAAAAGTAGTGGAAGCTAGGTTAAGTAGGGAGGTGATGAGTAGTGTTCAGCAGTATGGTTTCATGCCAGGAAAGAGCACTACAGATGCAATGTTTGCTCTGACAGTGTTGA
Source organism: Protopterus annectens (assembly GCF_019279795.1). Taxonomy (NCBI): domain Eukaryota; kingdom Metazoa; phylum Chordata; order Ceratodontiformes; family Protopteridae; genus Protopterus; species Protopterus annectens. The sequence goes on along the minus strand of NC_056751.1, from coordinate 28,752,448 downwards.
TGGAGAAGTACAGAGAAGGTCAGGAGTTAATCTGTGTCTTTCTGGACTTAGAGAAAGCATATAACAGGGTGCCTAGAGAGGAGTTGTTGTATTGCATGAGGAAGTCATGAGGGGCAGAGATAAATGTAAGAGTGGTACAGGATATGTACAAGGGTGGTGTGACAACTGTGAGGTCTGCAGTGGGAGTGAAGGATGAGTTTAAGGTGGAGGTGGTATGACATCAGGGATCAGCTGTGAGCCCTTTCTTATTTGCAATGGTGATGGACAGGTTGACAGACAAGATTATGCAGGAGTCCCTGTTGACTATGATGTTTGCAGATGACATTGTGATCTGTATTGAGAGTAGGGAACAGATTTAGGAGACCCTGAAGTGGTGGAGATATGCTCTAAAAAGGACAGGTATGAAGGTCAGCAGGACTAAGACAGAATATATGTGTGTGAATGAGAGGGAGGATAGCGGAATGTTGATAATGTAGGGAGTAGTGTTGGCAAAGGTGGATGAGTTTAAATGACTGGGATTGGCATTTCAGAGTAATGATGACTGCGGAGGACAGGTGAAGAAGAGAGTGCAGGCAGGATGGAGAGGGTGGAGAAGAGTGACAGGAGTGTTTTGTGACAGACATGTACCAGTAAAAGTGAAAGGGAAGGTCTACAAGAGGGTAGTGAGACCAGCTATATTATATGGGTTGGAGACAGTGGCACTGACCAAAAGGCAGGAGTCAGAGCTGGACGTGGCAGAGTTACAGATGTTAGGATTTGCAATGGGTGTGATGAGGGTGGACAGGATTAGCAATGTGCATATGAGAGGGTCAGCCCATGTTGGATGGTTTTCAGACAAAGCTAGAGAGGCAAGATTACATTGGTTTGGACATGTGCTGAGGAGGGATGCTGAGTATATTGGGAAAAGGATGGTAAGGATGAAGCTGCCAGGTAAGAGGAAAAGAGGAAGGCCTCAGATAAAGTTTCTGGATGTGGTGATCGAGGGCATGCAGGCAGTTTTTGTGATAGAGTAAGATGCAGAGGACAGGCAGAAATGGCAACAGATGATCTACTGTGGTGACCCCTAATAGAAACAGCCAGTAGAAAAAGATGGAGATGTTGTAATGTCAGTATTCTCAGATTTGCCAGAGATTTGATAGATATAACACAACTCTGAGTAAATAACTACAAATATGAGGCACACATATGGTCAGTGTGCATAACACTGGACAGTTACATGGTATGAGTTCAGTATATCACATGCAGTTCAACACACATGTCTGCAACAGTACTTTACTATACAAATACCATGTATAGGTCTCTCACATTTCTGAGACAAATAAGTTGTATTCACAAGTAAGATATGGATATGTGCAGCACCCAGTAGCTGTCCTAGCATTGTCACCATCAGTATTGTTCAACACACACTCCAGTATTAGTCATATGTGAGCCATCTTTTCCTGGGGTGACTCAGGGGCCTGACCTATGATCTATGTCACTGCAGACAGACCCAGATGCTATGGGAATAGGTTCTGATCAGCAATACATCAGTACAGCAAGTCTTGTTGAGACATATATGTTAAACTTCCTACTTCGCATTCTTACATACCCCCCACTGCAGTCCATAACATGCTTACTTGTTTGACATACCTGTTTGTTTTCAAATGCAGGTGGTTATATCCTGCTTGTTTTTTTGTTTTCTTTTCACTGTTTTTCTCTTTCTCTCTCTCTCAAGAATGTAGGGTGTATATCTGTTTTGCACAGGCAGCAGCTTGCCTTTTGTAGGTAATGCTCATGAGCAGCTGATGGCCTGTGCACCAATTGATGTTCCCCACTTGCTAATTGCATGCAGAATAGCTGTGTTGTTATTCGTATAGCCAATGGCATGGCAACACACTCCTATAATTAAGTACTTCATGTGGGTGTTGGCCCTTTTCCTTGCAAGTGAGGAGGACTTCATGGAGGTGTGTGAACAACAGCATCACATAGGGTATTTGGAAATACCTCTTACAACCAAGACTGTCAAGACAAGCCAACAAAATGGGGGAGAATATTCCAGACATAGGGACAGAATGTAAGTATTGCTGTTATACATTTAGATTAATGCTAGTCTAACAGGGTTTGTGTGGACATGATGTTTCTGCTTGATTTTTAACTCTGACAGTATTATGTGTTTGACATAACTGTCAACTGTAGGGCTATCCACAGAATGGCCAGAGATTGGACTCCTATGTTTGGTGTGTTCCTCAGACATTGTTTGTCTTTGGAAAATTAGTAGCATACTCTGGGGATCGCAGTCAGTAACTGCTAATGCCCATTTGTGTTTCTGACCTCATATCCCTCAGAAAAGATATATTACAACTAACCCTGTTGCACCAGCAACTTTCTCAGTTTATAACAGCAATATTTCAAATATGCCAATGTTTTTGGGCCTCTATCCCAGAATTATGTCAGTTTTTGTCCAGATGTCATGCAGTAAGAGGTTGATAGGTATGGTATATGATTATTTTGTGCCTACATTCCTGATATCATTCCAGTGATGTATCAGACTGCTAGACATATTATGTGGAAGAGGCGTTATATAGGAGGGGAAAGCCAGGACATTCTGTGGGACTCTGTACAGCTGAGAGGTCTGTATATTTCTGGCAATTGTTGACAGACTGTCAGGATTGGGTACCAGAGTAGTGTGTCAATGTTATTTGGCCTGTGTAGGGAGGGGGGGGTGGATGTATGTATTATGACTCCTTTTCTATCTGCCTGTGCATGCTGCTCCTGTTTCTGGTGGTCTATCGGCTGTATATGTTTGTAGGCGCAGACTAAGACATTTCCCACATCATGGTCAGGCATCATACTACACTGCGAATTGGGCCAGTATATGTAGGGGTAGTGTGTATGTGGCAAACATGCTGAGATGTTTTTGTTCACACAGTCCTTATAATGTACTGTTCCTTTGGCTTATCGGTATGTCACTCTGACTGTGGTGGAATTGGTTGTGGGCATGCACTTTCACACTAGTGTTTGTTTTTCATTGCTTTTACATCCCTGTAGTGCCTGATATATGTGCCAATACATGTATAATCCCCCCTAGCAGATTTGATTTAGTGTTGTGTCACTCTGACTGTAGTTTGGACAGTGCTTGGTGACATGCTTAGCAGCTGAGTGTAGTTTCCCTAATGTGATGTTATGTCTGGATATTTAAAAGCAACATGGTATACCAGACCTTCCAAATTTATTGTTAGCGCTTTCGGGTGTAACACTGTACGACCTTCTTCAGACAAAAACATGAAAGAAAAAACTTACTTGGTTTAAATAAACCACCCAACAGTGACTTCATCAGATCATCAATTCATAATTAAAAAAAATTACACATAACTAAAACATAATATATATATATATATATATATATATATATATATATATATATATATATAAACACATATATGTATATATTGTTATGTTTATATAAACAAACACCCTCTCTAAAACATATAAAAATACATTTAACTACAGTATGAAAATCTTAAATCTGTCTCCAAGACAAGGTAAAAAAGTGAATTCTTAACAAGTTAACGTCTTTTAAAATATTTTAATCTTAATAAACATTTTAAGGAGCATGACGTATTTAAACCTGGGTACATATAAGCACTGGTTAAGACTTGCCACCATAATTCTCTTTGGTCCAATAATAATTGCCATGGCCCACCTCTAATGCTTTCTTTAACCTGCTCTATCACAAAAAAATAAGAAGGAATGCTCAGGAAATTCAATGACATGCCTTGCTAGTGCATTATTACAGTCTTGCTTATGTATGCTGTACTGATGTTCATAAATTTGTTGCTTCAATTGCCTTTCGGTTTTTCCTATATAAAACCATGGACAGCTTTGGCACTCAGCTAAATAAACCACTCCTGGGCTGTTGCAATTAGATCTACCACTAATGGAATAGGTAAAATTTCTTATTGTAAACCTGATTGAAGTTTTAATAAACTTGCAATAATTGCAACATCCACATTTTAACACCCCCCCCCAGTTCTATGGTTACTATGTAAGTCTCTCTCAATAACATTTTTAAGATTAAAGCCTCTTTTATAAATTATTTTAGGTGCTTCTGGGACTTTGCCTCTAATTTGGGCATCATCAATAAGTACAGCCCAATTTTTACATAAAATATTCGCTATTTGTTTTGCATCAAGTGAAAATGAAGTACTGAAAGTTAATGTAAAGTTAACATAATTTTTATCAGTTTGAACACTGTTAGGTAATGTTAAATTGTCTAGCCCTCACACCTTACAGCTCACAACTCACAACTTCTGGTCTCTCAGGACAAGACGAATTTTCAATCTGAAGGTGGAACAAGCTCCATCGGGAAACTGACACTACTAATCCAAAACCTGACTTCTTGTATGGATGACCTATCACTGAGACCTAACAATTTTTGACACACAATACCTCAGGTAGCAGAACCTGCTGTTTCAGAAACTAGGGGTAACTTGACTTTATCTAATATTTCTCCTGAACCTCTTCCTTTAACTGTTACTACCAGATTGCCTAATACTTCTGCTCCATTAAGTACTTTACCCTCTCTCATGGACTGTTTGAATTCAACTATTCATCTTACTTATAGTGCTGCCGTATTAAATAATAACGTATACTAATAATTAATCTACTGTTCATAGTACTGTTGAAAAACTAAATCAATTTGATCTGAAACTGTACAAATACAAGAAATTGCAACTTGAAATCACTTATTTACGTGAATGTGTTTCCCATTCAGATATACCAAAGGGGCTATGACAGTGGTGTTTCCCTCTGGACTGGTTCAAAATTCATCTTTTCATAAAGAGTTACTTAGTCTCTTTGACAAGCAGGGATGTGAGTTCCTTACTTTGCTTGATACTCCACTATTCACTGCAGTCAGATGCATTAAAGAATGAATTAATGGACCTAGAAAGAAATATAAAGGAAGATATTGATTTTCGTAGGTATAAATACGATTACATCTATATTTATATACCAGTATTGAGCAGACAGTGGATAAACTAAAGGTTGTGAAAAATAAAAAACTTCAGCATGACCAAAAGGACTATAACAATGGTACAGCCTCCCCCCCCCCTTTAGTTGGTGCCACTGTCAATCGTTCACTTGTTGAATCTGATTCACTGAACAACTTAGAAAGGAATTCCAGTCAAGTATCTGCCCCTTCCGCCGGCCTAGTAGCTGACATTCAGGCACTGAATACACCAGAATCTGCAACTGCTCTTTCTCCCAGATGCAGTCAATGCATTTTAAACCAACAAGGGACTAATTCTTGTGATTCCCACACTTTGGGTTTTCAGAACCGCCAGAGTGTGAACAATTTGAGATTGGGTGGCTCCAACAACACTTCTCATCGCAACAAGATGAACAACAGACATCGGAGATGATATCTGTTCCTTTACTAAGTTTTACTGCTACTGGTGGTGATGTACTCTACCCTCAAATTATTTTAAACCAAACAGGTGACTTTAAAATCTATAATTTCACTGAGTTTGATGTACCTAATGAAGTTATAGACATTTTAGCTATGGGACTGTTGTTTGTGCCTCCCAAGAATATGAGCCTTGCTAATACCTTGTTAGACTTAAAGCTGTTTGTTCATAAATTGAATTTAAGCATATTATTAGGTAATACCATTAATCCTATTGCTAACCATTGTATTTCTAGTATATTTAACCCCCTCACAACTCACTGTTGTTGTTTGAAAAGCTGTGTGAACTTGACTTGAGGAATGTTATGCAGAGGCAACCTTACAACAATAGAGTCTTTAAGAATGCTATGTTAGCGAACCAGCTGAATGCTCTTGATTTTTTGAGAAAGTTTAATATTAAGATTCTCAAGCCAGATAAAGGTGGTGGCATGGTGTTAATGATTGAAGAAGATTATTTTAATAGAATGTTAAATATCTTGAGCTCTGAAAATTATGAAAAAGCATCCATTAATCAACTTCATAGAGCTTATCAACATATTAGGGCATTATTAAATGACCTATTTATTGATTGTATGGTAGATATAGATACATATAACTACCTGACTATACCATCTCCAGTTACACCCACCATATTTGGGCTCCCTAAGTTACAAAAGAACTTAAATAACCCACCGCTTCTGCCTATTGTTGATGACTGTAATAGTATCACATATAGATGTGCTAAAATAGTTGATGCTAAATTGAATAAACACCTTAAGGGTCAGTCACAAATTTGTCGTGACTCATGGGATTTCCTTAAAAACATCAATGACCTGGATTTCAGTGCTGAATATAACTTTCTAGCAATAGATGTCTGGGATCTATATACAGTTATCCCACAAACTTTAGGAATTATGTGGACTCGAAAATTTTTATACAAGTTAGGTGTTGCAGGTGAGGAGATAAACCTGACTGAATATCTGCTAGATATTATTCTGACTAATAATTATATCTTTTTTTGGGGTGATATACACCTTCAAAAATCAGGGATAGCTAAGGGCTCCCCCTGTGAGGGGAGCTTTGCTAATTATGTCATGGCATACTGGGAAAATGAAATGTTATTTTGCTATGACTATTTTAAACAGTATGTTGTATGGTATACACGCTATCTACATGATATATTTGTTGTGTTTAATGGTGATGAAACCCATGCTTCCTAATTTGTTCAGATACTGTCAGAGATGACCAGCTTTTTGAAATTCACATTTGAATTTAATAGTGAATTTATAGCATTTTTGTATGTGCTATTAACCAAAGACAGGGTTAATCAATGTTACACTGCAAGAATATATCGCAAACCTACATACTCAAACTGTTTTTTACATTTCAAAAGTACTCATCCATACTACCAAAAGCGGTGTGTTGTAAAGGGACAACTTGTACGGGCAGCACGTATGACCACACTAGTACAAGATTTTTCAGATGAATGTCTTTTGCTTATAGAAATGTTCCTAGCATGTGGATGCCAATTAAAATTAATTTATGAATTGATATCTGAGATTACACACAAGCGTATATCAGGTTGGTTTAGACCTATATTGTGCAGTCTTACACAAGCAGAAGAGGAAGTGCTAGACAATTTAACATTACCTAACAGTGTTCAAACTAATAAAAATGATGTCAACTTTACATTAACTTTCAGTACTTCATTTTCACTTGATGCAAAACAAATACTGAATATTTTATGTTAAAATTGGGCTGTGCTTACTGATGATGCCCAAATTAGGTATAAAGTTCCAAAAGCACCTAAAATAATTTATAAAAAAGGATTTAATCTTAAAATTTTTATTGAGAGAGACTTACATAGTAACCATAGAACTGGGGGTATGCTAAAATGTGGATGTTGCAATTATTGCAAGTTTATTAAAACTTCAATTAGGTTTACAATAAGAAATTTTACCTATTCCATTAGTGGTAGATATAATTGCAACAGCGCAAGAGTGGTTTATTTAGCTGACTGCCAAAGCTGTCCATGGTTTTATATAGGAAAAAATGAAAGACAATTGAAGCAACAAATTTATGAATATCAGCACAGCATACATAAGCAAGACTGTAATAATGCACTAGCAAATAATGTAATTGAATTTCCTGGGCATTCCTTCTCCTTTCTTGTGATAGAGCAGGTTAAAGAAAGCATTAGAAGTGGGCCATGGCAACTATTATTGGAGCAAAGAGAGAATTATGGTGGCAAGTCCTAACCAATGCTTATATGTACCCAGGTTTAAAAGAGTCATGTTCCTTAAATGTTTATTAAGATTAAAATCTTTGGAAAGACATTAACTTGTTAAGAACTTACTTTTTTACCTTGTCTTGGATACAGGGTTAAGGTTTTCATACTATAGTTAAATGTATTTGTATATGATTTAGAGAGGGTGTATATTTATATAAACATAATATATACCTGTATATGTTTATATATATATATATATATATATATATATATATATATATATATATATATATATATATATATATATATATATATATATATATATATATATATATATATATATATATATATATATATATATATATATATATATATATATATATATATATTAGTTAATGTAATGTTTAATTATGAACTGATGATCTGATGATGTCACTGTTGGTGGTTTATTTAAACCAAGAAAGTTTTTTCTTTCATGTTTTTTTTTTGTCTGAAGAAGGTCATACATTGTTACACCCGAAAGCGCTAACAATAAATTTGGAAGGTCTGATATACCACATTGCCTTTTTGTTTGTTCCCTGCAGTTTGATTTTTGTTTTATGATATGTCCAGATATTTGTAGGATGTACTGTTGCCTGGCCCCATACGTGGTGTGTATTTCTGACACATCAGTGGGATGATGTCAGGATCTCATTGATTAACTAGTGAGAAGTAATTGAGTGTTGGACTTGTGCTATTTCAGTCAATATATTTTAGGACAGACATGAGGGTGTTACTGCAGCAACTATGTCAGCTTATCTAATCTAGTATTTCAGATACATCCCTATTTTCATGGCTTCTTCTCCCCACTTTGTCAGACTTGGTCCAGCTTTGTTGCACTAAGGGGTTCTGAGCCTACCTCTCAACTGTCCGGATTGTTGCAGTATGTCCAGGTTTATTGCTCATATTTCTGGTCTGTTCCACAGATTCATTATTTTTATATCCCTGGTAAATCACTGTGATGATCTGAGGATTTCTGACAGTAAATGATGACATACATTTCAATTTCAAAACTCACATCCTTCAGAACATGTATCCTGAAATAAACCCTGTCACTCTGACAACATTCTACATTTGTAAGAACAATATTTAAAATATGTCCCTAGTTTGGGCTCATTGTCCCCCCATTTGGACAGAATTTGGTGAGATTTCTTGCACTAAGAGGTTGAGAGGTATAGTTGTGAGATATGACTCCACTAAATGTTATGAGCATATATATATATATATATATATATATATATATATATATATATATATATATATATACTTTATATATATATATATATATGTGTGTGTGTGTGTGTGTGTGTGTGTGTGTATATTTTATGTGATATCAATATTTATATTATATATATATATATATATATATATATATATATATATATATATATATATATATATATTTCCATATATATGTATCTGCATATATATATATATATATATATATATATATATATATACACACACATGTGTATATGTATAAATACAAAACCTGACTGATTCTATGGAATATTTTCCCTACTGTTGAATGACTCTACTGCATAATATGTTTGAAAAAGCATTCACAATCCTTCCAAGTCAAATGGTGTAGTGGTGTATTTGTCTGACTATGGTGCACAAGGCTCTGGGTTTGAGGCTTGGCAGGGATGATTATTTTGTTGCTAGGCAGAACAGTGGCTGATGGAAATAGAGTGATTAAAGCAGTTGTAAGCAAGTTTGCATGGGTTTGCATGATGCTACGTGATGCCAACTCATGGTTAAACATACAGATTAATCTGTGCTGGCTTCACTTAGCAGCATTTACCAGTGTGCAAATCCACTTAGCTGCATTACCTGCTGCTTAGCATTCATGTTTGAGCAATGCTTAAAGCTGATAGCCGAGAATTGCTAACCATTACTCACAGTTCATTCTTGGAAAATACCTCTTATATATATTTCTATATATATTATATTATATTATTATTATATATTATTATAATATCATAATTATAATTTTATATCCGTATAATATTATTATATCATATTATATTATAGTTTTATATTTTTATATATTTTTTATAAAATGTGCTTTCATTACAGTAGCAAGGGGTGTAACTATACTGTATGGGATAGGTGTATACATGGGTAGTTTCACATGTTATATGCACTCACATTTCCATTTTACACCAGCTACACTTCCCTGGGTAACAAAAATAACTGACCACAGATTTTAATATGAAAATAGTACTTTTAACACTGCCTTTCCATGTAAAACTGGATTGTCTGTTGTAGTACTCAAACCATGTACACCTGCATGTAAAGCTGGGACTCTGACCACTACACTACCTTGGTTTGTGGATTTGAGCTGTATATTTTTTATTTATCTCCTATTGCATATTAATATTATATTATTATATTAAATGGAGAGTATTGAGGTTTTTGGCCATGTCATTGAGGACTGCTGTCATGACATAATTGCATACATTTCAGTTTCAGTTTCAGACTTGTATCCTTCAGAACATTTATGCTAATGTATAACCTGTTTTCTATCAACTTTCTGTCTGTCCTCTGTGCAGATGGGCTGTAGTTGACTACACTGCAGAATGGGGCTGAGAGCCCATATCTGTGTTCATGTAGGATGCAGTCAGGAATGGTATCAGGCCTATGGAAACCTCTATGTGATACCTTTGAGATGGCATTACAGACCTGCTTCCTGATCATGAGGGGACGGGGCGGCAGGTGCTGTACATGCACATGTGCACCTATGGGGGGACAAGGGGGGGTGAATGAAGTTTACACTTCACCTGTCTGCAGCCAGTTGCCTATATCCATGGCATATGTATATGTGGTGTTAATGACCACCCCTATAGAGCAGATATGTGTGTTGCCTCTGGAATTGCAGGCACATGTCTGGAAGGCCTAGTGATTGGCCTTGGTGGATGTATCCAATTTGTACTCAACGACAGCCTTAGTGAACATCACCTGTGACCTTATTTGCTTGTGTAGAATGAGATGACATGGCTGCCAATGAGGCACATGTTCCTTCTTGGTCCATCCTGTGATTATTTCCACCTATGATGGTAGTTGTGTATTGCTGCTATCCACCACAGGCATTCAGCCTACCTTGAGGGGGTTGACATTGTCCTGTCAGGTATTGCTGAGGCAATGCAGCTATGTAGGTGCCCACATAGTATTGTGGTGTGGACCTGGACACTGCTACTAGTTCCAATATATGGGATGTCCTTCATGTAGGCCTTGCCCCTTTTCCTTGCCTGTGCAGGGGACATTACAGAGGTGTAGGGGTTACCACTTCAGAGTAGGTAGGAATTCCTCACAGGACAGGACATGTGGAGACAGCTCAATAACATGGGGAACAAAGCTCCAGAATTGGGTACAGATTGTATGTCATTAGTGTTGTTATACACATGGAGGGTTGCTAGATTGACAGGGTTCATCTGGACATGCATTTGCTGAGTGACTTGACATCAGACAGTGATATGCCTCTGACATACCTCTCAAATGGCATGTTGTCCACAGAGTGGCCAGAGGTTTGCCTGTTATGTTTGGTCAGTTCCTCGAACAATGTCTGTTTTTGTGGGGTCAGTAGGATAATGTATTGTAATCACTAACTGTTGACATCCATTGGTGTTCCAAACATCATATCCTTCAGGGATGTTACATTACAACAACATGTGTAACACCAGCTACTGTTTCAGATTGCAACAACATTATGTGTGATATGACCCTCTTTCCATCCCCCTGTCCCCCAAGTACATCATACACTGTCCAGATGTCCTGCACTGTGAGGTGCAGATGTATGGTATATCATGAATTACTGACTGCACTCCAGTTATTATCCCAATAACCTAGCAGACTCCTTGCCGTGGTATGCAGCAGTGGCCAGGATTATGGTTCCACACCCTGGAAATTCTGTGGAAATCTGTACATATAACAGTTATGTATGTGTGGCCATTGTGAACAGGCTGCCAATGTTGTGTAGCAGTGTTGTGTGTAGATGTTTGTTGGGATGGGTAGGGAGAGTAGCAGATGTGAGTGCCATACATCCTTTACCTATGTGACTGTGCATGCTGCTATTGCTGCTGGTGGTCTATCAGTTCTGTATGCTTGTAGGGGCAGACTGTGAAATGTCCTGTAACACCTCAGGATTCCCAGTTCACTGTGATTTTGGCCAGTATATGTCAGTTTAGTGTGTGACTAGCAATCAGGATATGTTTGTTCAGATAGTCCTTCTACTCTGGAGTTCATTTTGGGTACTGGTATGTTGCTGTGACTGTGGTGCAAATGTTTTTGAGTGGACATTTTTGCACCACTATCTGCTTTTCACTACAGTTCCATCCCTGTAGTGCATGCTGTATTTGAATATACATGGGTAATTGCCCAGAGGTGATGTGGGGGAGTGTCGTGTTGGTCTTACTGTGCTTCATAATGTGCTGGGTGACATGTTTGGCAGCTGTCAGGGGATTTCCAGTCTGTTACATGACCGCGATCATACCTCTACACTGTCCAGAGGCCTAGACACTGTCCAGATTCATGGATCATATGTTTGGTCTGTTCCCCAGATAGTTGTTGTCCTTGGCTAATCAGTAGGATACTATAGGGAATGCAGGCAGTAAATGTTGCTGTTATTGACTTCATATCCCTTAGAAAAGATATGTGACAACAAACCCTGTAACACCAGAAACTGTCTAAATTTATAACAGCAATATGTCCAATATACCCATGAGTTTGGGCCTCTGTCCCCCAATTATATCAGGCTTTGTCCAGATGTCATGCACTAAGAGGTTCAGAAGTATGTAGTATCATTATTTATTGCCTTCATTTCTGCTACCATCCCAGTGATATCATAGACATGTAACAAAGAACTGGCCATAGATATGAGTCCTGTACCTATACATTCTGTGGGAAGCTGTACATTTGAGAAGTCTGTATGTCTGGCCATTGTTAACAGATTGTCAGGATTGTGTAGCAGTGTAGTGTGTACATGTTATTTGGGCTGGAGGGGGGTACATATGGGTGCCATGGGCCCTTTCTATCTGAATGTGCATGCTGCTCTGGTTTCTGGTTCGCTATCACCTGTATATGTTTGCAGGGGCAGAACATGACATGTCCAGCAACACCTCAAGATTCCTCCTACACTGGGACTTGGGGCAGTATATGTAGAGGTAATGTGTGAGTGGCAAATGGGATATTGTTGCTGACACAGTCATTATACTATAGTGTTCAGTTTGTTTACTGGTATGTTGCTGTGACTGTGGTGCAATTGGTTGTGGGTATGCACTTTCACATCAGTGTCTGTTTTCCACTAGTGTTACATCACTGTAGTGCCTGTTATATTTGCAAATGCATGTGTACAGCCCCAGAGCTGTATTTGGGTAGTGTTATGTTAGTCTGACTGTAGTTTGGATGTTACTTGGTAGCTAAGTGTAGTTTCCCTAATGTGGTATTATGTCCACACATTCGTCGGATGTCCAGTTGTCTGGCCAATATCTTTGGTATGCTCCCCATAACTGTTGTGTATTCCTGACACATCAGTGGGATGATGTGGGGATTGACATCACTAACTAATGAGAAGCAACTGAGTCCCAGACTTGTGATATTTCAGTCAATATATGTTAGGACATACAGTGTTACAACATCAACTTTCTCAGATTATCTACTCATGTATTTTGGATATGTCCCTATTTTCATGCCTTTGTCGTCCCCCCCCCACCACTTTGTCAGGCTTGGTCCAGATTCATTGCGCTAAGGGGCTCTGGGCATACCTCCCCACTGTAAGGATTTTCACAGAATGTCCAGATGTTTGGCCCATACCTTTTTTCTGTTCCACAATTTATTTGTATTTGCCTGGTAAATCACTGTGATGATCCAAGGATTTATGTCAGTAAATAATGACATAAAATTTCAGTTTTAATCCTCCCATCCTTAGGTAATTGTCTGCTGAAACACACCCTGCTGCTGTAGCAAATGTTTTTGTTTCTAACAGCGATATTTGAAATATGTCCCTATATGTGGCCCATCCCCCCATTTTACAGCCTTTGTACAGGTATTTTGCACTAAGAGGTTGAGAGGGATGGTTCTGAGGTCTGACTGCACTGCATGTTATGATGTTATGTGCATACATTAATATATGTATGTATATATACATATATATATATATAATCTAGTTCACCTTTGCATTGTCGTCTGAAGTGTGTCCGATGTGTATAACATTGAAAGTACGGCTGCAAAAACGACAATGCCAATTCACCATGTGTTTGAATGGCAAATAAGTGAATGCTTTTTTGCCATTCAACCACATGGATCAAATGTCAGAAATGGCTTTCCAGCAAACCATTTTTGACATTTGATCTTTGAAGTTCTCTGCATTTCGGTAATACGGGTCACACAACAGGCTGATTGCACACACCATGTGCCGCAAAACAAAGGTAAACCATATATATATATATATATATATATATATATATATATATATATATATATATATATATATATATATATATATATATCCCTTCCTTTATATATTTATATATGTGTATCTATATTATTTATCTACTATTTCATATATATGTTTCAAGAGACATATATATTTTTATTTTATTTTTTTATTTAAGTTTGATGATCTGGGAAGTCCACTGGGCCAAGAAAAGCCCATTTTCAGTGGAGGCCTGGGGAGAAAAGCTCCACAATAATTGAAAGTTACATTTCCCATGTTACAAAAGGACATAGTTCATATATCTAATTAAACATTTACAGATAAGCTCCATGATATTTGCAACTGGCTTGTCATAATGTTATAAAAATGAAAAGACATAATTCAATACAGAAATTTCAACATTTACATAAAGTGAATATTTTTGTAGGTTTAACATTTCAAAATATATAGCTACTAGCTATTAGTAGGTTAGGAAAATATTATGCATGGAGAGTATAATAGTATAATTGAGATTGGAGAGCATAGTACAATAGATATTAGAGAGAAAATTAGTTTTTGGTAGCGGAGGGATTGTTTTGGGTGGGATGAAGTAATAGTAGAGGTAGTTGGATGAGTCAGTGGAAGGTGGAATGGGGGGAGTGGTATAAGTTGGAGAGTGGCAAAGGCATCGACAATTGGAAGAAAGATGAGGGAGTAGCTGAGATATGAAGTTTTTATGGTTAGGTAGGTTGCGTAGGTGTGTGGGGAGAGAGTTCCACAGTTTAGTTAAGGAGTGAGACAGCAGTAGATGGCCAGGAGGTCATGCAGGTTTGTGGACCTGAAGGAGATTTTGGTTTTTTGGATCTGAGTGAGGGGTGTGGAATGTAAGGTTTTAAGGAAGTAGCGAGAGCTGGACAGTTGGCAGGTTTAAAGATGAGCTTGTGGGCAATGGTGAGTTGCAGGTAACTGAGGTAGTTGGGTAGTTCAAGCCAGTTGAGGGTGAGGAGGGAGTGGCAGTGGTGGGATGAGTTTTTTGAATTGGTTGCAAATTTGGAGATCTTGTGGTAGCAGGATTCAAGTTTGGACCGAAGGCCAAGATGGAGATTGGTGAAAACAGGGGCACCATACATAATGGAGGGGAGTAGGAAGGTGGATGCAAGAGTTTGATGGGTAGAGGGGCTTAGGAAGCAGTTGTGCCTGTAGAGGAGACTTAACTTTTGGTGTTTTTCTTTTTATTGCAGACCTGATGTGGGTGTCAAGTTTTAGTGTTTTAGTTCTTCATCAATAATGATGACAAGAAGCTTGGTGATGGGAACGATTTCAAGGAGGGTGTTGTTTTGTCTCTGTATGGGAGTTTTTGGTAGGGGAAAAACATTCGTTTGGTTTTATTTGCATTTAATGCCAGATGGTTAGACTGCATCCAGGTTTCTGTTTTGGAGAAGGCTAGTTGGGTTTTTGCTAGGAGCTTGGAGGGGGAGAAGGCTGAGCAGATGATTGTTGAGTCATCTGCATATTGTTATGACAGATGAGTCTGAGATGGATTGGTGAAAGTTGTTAATGAATAGGTTGAAGAGAAGAAGGCCAAGAAATAGAACCTTGTGGGACACTTGTGGGTATGGGAAGGAAGGGGAAGGTTGAAGTTTTCCATTGGACAGCTTGTTGGTGGTTGGACAAGTAGCTGGAAAACCAGGCAATGGTGGTGGGAGAGAGGTGTAGGGTGGAGAGTTGTGATATAAGTAGGGTGTGTGAGATGGTGTCAAAGGCCTTTGACAGATCTAGGAATAGTGAGGATATGAACTTGCCTGAGTCGTTTTCAAGGTTTATGTTTTCAAGAAAGGAAAGAAGGGCAGTCATGGTGCTGTGGCCAGGGCAGAAACCATGTTGGGTAGAGGATATTGTTTAGTGTTAGGTGTGCCATGAGTTGTGCTTGTATTGTTTTCTCTAGTATTTTAGAAAGAGGGGAAAGGATGGCAATAAGCCTGAAGTTAGTGGTATCAGTTTATTTGCTACCTTTGTGGAGGGGGATGATGTAAGCATGGTGCCAGATAGAAGGGACATACGATTCTTTTATGGATCAATTTATAAGAATAGAAATGGGATAGCCAATGCTGTCTACAGATTGAGGAAGGTGAGTGGAAGGTTGTTGGGTGCATTGCGACAAGGTTTGAGTTTGAGGAGAAGTCTATATATATATAATATATATATATATATATATATATATATATATATATATATATATATATATATATATATATATATCTGTGTGTATATGTGTTTATGTCTATATACAACACGTGAATGATTCCACATTCCATATCTTTATTGCATGATATGTTTGAAAAAGCAACATTATTTCCTAGTGCTCAGATGGTTTAGAGGCACCTTGCTCTGATTATAATATATAGGGTCATGGGTCTGAGACTTGGGAGTGATAGCATTTTTTTCCTTAATGTTAAATGACCAGAATGCGTGATATGTTTGTTAAAGCATCACAGATTTTCACAACTCAGATGGTGTAGTGACATGTTGCTGTTGTTGTAGAGCACAGTAACCTGGGTTTGACACCAATGCTGAGTATTTTGTTTCTTGGCAGAACAAGGTCTGAAGGATACAGAGTGATTAAGGCACTTTTAAGCAGTTGTAAGTTGCTTTGCATGATGGTAAGTGATGCCAACACATGGTTAATCCGTTTTAGCTTTACTTACTGCCACTTATTCCCTCTTACCCTGCACTAATTTCTTTAAAAGAAAAGAAAAAGGGGTGATAGGAAAGTGGTGAAAAAAGGGGCATGCAGAGGGAAGTACAGTATGAAAGGTTGCTAGGGATGTGCAGGACAGGTGCAGGGAAGGTCCATAGCTGTCCATTTCTTCTACAGCAACAGCTGTGAATTTCTACAGAATTTGTAGGTGAATTTGGACACTCAAGCCCCTGAAAGAGGGGTGAGGACAACAGTAATGTGTTGTCAAGCCAACTGGACCAGATTAAATGTTCCAGTGGACACGTGTGAAATGGATAGCTATATATGGGGCATCATTTTTTGGGGGGGAACAGATGCCATTTTTTTAAGGTGAGAGTGGGATATTGGGGAAGGATAGTAGGTATATCTGGGGAGGTAAGTTGGGTAGGAAGACAGGCAAGACAGACAAGACAGCAGACAGGGCAGTATATGACACATGTGGGGGGGTAAACACCTTAGACAGAGAGGGTGATTGGGAATCAGATGCTCAAGAGCCCCCAAATGAATACAGTGGGACTGAGGTCCTTGGGTAGTCACCACTGCACCTTCATGGCCCCAAAGGTGACTGTGCCAGGTACTGGACAGGAGGGGCAGGTTGACCCTCAAGATGCACCAGGTGGCTCTCAATCTGGTGCAGCTGTCCCCAAACTCCTTTTGGATGGCACTATGCACGAAATTGCAGACCTGGCTATGGGTGAAGATTTCCAGTCCGCACCCGCTCCCAGGGAGGGGGACAGACCCCGTCCCCTGAGGCGGTTCCATCAGAAGGTGGTGCAGGACCAGTGGACAAGGAGGTCCTGGGTTGGATCCCATATGTGCTGAGGCCCAGTGCCACTGCCAGATGAGGCGGAACATGTGGATCCACTGGGATCTGCCTTCCCAGGCGTGCTATGGTGTTGAGGCTTTACAAAATATGTTGGTTAATCATGAACAAAACATTTCAAAATGAGTTATAACAGCATGCATGGGTGTTCCAATTAACCCAAGACAACAAAATGGAAACAGTTGCATAGCAAACAGAACACATGCATAAATGGAACAACAGTAGGCATCATAGTGGCATGCAGGTTACATTGATAGCAACAGGCCACCAATGATAGTATTTGAATGGGGAACACTAATAATCAAACAATTCAATATTTGTAGAACAATAGGACACATGTCCCAACATTAGTTTTGTAGAAAAACATACCCGTTGATTGTGTGTATGAATTACTGGTGCAGACAGGGTTGGGGAGAGACAGAGATATCAATCAACAACTGTAGAGGTTTCAGTTGTTCACAACTGTACTGATCATTACTGTACTCATTACTCTCCAGGTATGGCCTCACTTTACATCTACCTATGGCCTGGGGTTAGGCAGTGGACTGTTTGTACACAGTGTATTATGAAAGCCTTCTTAAAGCTAATACATACATTTCTTTACCTGGCAGACCTGTGGAGGGAATATCTGTTAACACTACCTCACTGTTTCTACACATATTCACATATTCAAAGTTACATATGTGACACTGACAGTATTGCCCTGCACTCATACTGTGTGTGTGTGCTACTGTCATAGACACCCTGGATTTCTATCTGTCACCCTGGGTATTGGCAGCGGTGACCACTAGCAGTGACAGTGTGACACTTGAGGAACATTTATTGGAAGAAACCGTTTGGTGTATGCACTTATCTTGCTGTCATTTGCAGACTTGGGGTTGAACAGTGGAAGTGTTGTACACGGTGTATTAGTACAGCCTTCTTACAGCTAATAGAAACATTTCCTTACCTTGCAGACCCATGGAGGAAATTTCTGTTAATGCTGCCTGACTGTTTCTACACATATTCACATATTCTTGGGTGAAACTGTGCATACAGCTTACTACCACTCCCGGGATTCGAACCGTGCCTGTTTGTGCAAAAAAGGTACAAAAAGACTGTGTTTCAACAAAAGAAGCTATTGAGAAACTGATGGCTTATGTTTGACTGTTTTCTGCCTAATACTCTCTTGGTTGGACAATCTGACCTTGTAATTCTGACATTCATGCATGACAGATAGTTTTTGTACTGTGTATTAATACTTTGACATATTACAGTCTAGAAAGCAATGGTTAACACAAAGCACTGCTGTAGGGGATACAGTATAATAGTTTCCAGATTACTATTCAGGGATCAGATCTTGGTGCATGGAACATTTCATATAGTTGATCTCCTGTCTTACAGCTCCACACTCTTTGTCAGATGAGCCTCAATTAATTCATGCTGTCAGAGCCATAGTTGCTGTGCCGAACCTGTACACATTTAGATTCATACCACCACATACCAAAGTAAACACAACAGTCTGGGGTTTTTAGTTCTATTGAAGGGTACTGGCACTTTTATTGATAGATATTCTGTATATCAGTATTTCTCTGCTAATGTCTAGTTTATTTATTACACACAGTACATATTTTATCCTACTGGCAGTTGATATTCTACTACTTTGTATTTATTTGACCTGAATACTGCAAGCTAGATTTGTACTCACCAGCCTCCTGGCACAACCTTAGCAACCTGCTGTCTTGGGCATCTATGCTATGTTCACAGCCCTCTCATCTGCAGCTGTACAGGAGATAAAGAAACATTTATGCATACCTATCAATCACATACACAGGCTGGACTTTGGTAAACACTAATTGATACTGATACTTACACACTTTTGAGACAGTCTGTACCCTTGCTTCTTGGGTTCACTGGAATAAGAGCTCCCTCTTCCTATGCTTGAGGTCAGCAAAATGGTGCTGAACCTGCTCACCAGTTTGAGGGATGCCATTAGCACTGGTGTGATCATGTGAGAGACAGTTCCAGGCCTCCACTTTATATCGGTAGCCCTGGAACTCACCCTGCAGCAGTGTCTCCTCATGGTCTTTCACTAGAAGTCCAACCATGACCCTGAACTCCTGAATGACTCAGCGTTTTGCCCGAAAGTGCAAACCCTCCCCTACAGCACAAATCCAATAAAACGATCGTGTCAGCACACAGGTTGCAAGTCCATAAAACATTTATTGTATAAATTCCACAAGCGCTTTCACCCTAACTCAATTGTAGGGCTTTTTCAAGTGTAAAAACAGTGTAACTGTTCAATCAGCCATCTTTAAATAACTTCAGTTTAAAAAAAGGCGCCAAAACCAGTCTGACCTAAATTTAAAGTAACCACGCACATTTTTACAACTGTCAAGTTTAAAAACACAAATAAATTCCCTTTGTTTACCAAACATTAATAAACTTGATAAAACTTTCAATCAAAGTAATATAAAATAACAGCTCTATCTAAAAAAGAAAAAGAAAAGGATGACAAAAATTTAAAATACTTTAAAATTATGTTAAATAATACAATCAAAATGTTACTTTAATAATTGTTTCAGTGGTTGTTTTAAGTAATTATTTAGATAAATCTTCTGCTTTTTTAATCAAATAAGGCTTAATAGAAATATGCTCATTTAGTCCTGGGGGGTGGGTGGCATTCAATCTAATTTGCCAATAGGTCTCCCTACAGCATAGCCAATTCTCCCAATCTCCGCCTTTAGGGACAATAGGTAATTGTTCAAGAATCCCAAAACGAAAGCCAGTGTGTTTAGGCTCCATTTGTAAATGTTTACTTAATGCATTATTAATATTCCCTTTTTTATGTTATATAAATGTTCATAAATTCATTTGTTCAATGCTCTCTCTGACTTCCCTATGTAGAAACTAGGACAGTCTCTACACAGGGCTAAGTACACAATAACCTTAGTACGACAGTTACCTTCTTTAAGTAAATCCTACTGTTGCCATAATTTTTTAAGGTGAAGGGTACTTCATCCAAAATGTATCTACAATACCCACACCTACCACACCCACTAGTTCCCTTGTCCAAAGTAGTTGTACGTCTATAATTGTTACTTTCGAATACCCTTTTCAGATTTGTTCCTGTTTTATAAACAAAGTTAGGATGATCACCTACTTTGTGTACTAAGTCCTTATTGTGCTTTAACATCTTCCAATTTCTCTGAATGAGGTCCTTAACTTCCCTTGTAATGTTACTGTGTTGAAGAACCATAGCTCTTTTAAAAGCCTTTTCACTATCCACTTCATGACCTTTTGCAGTTTCCAATGGTTTCCCCAAAATATGAGAATGTCTAGTTGCATGACCATTTATAATTTCTTCTGACACTTCCTTTATTAACCTATCAGGGTAACCCCTTGAACTAAACAAATCAGAAATAAAATCAATTTCCGCTAAAAATCATCCCACTCTGATGTCATCCTGGCCGCTCTGACCATTTGGCCCTTGACTATACTCCTTTTTTGTTTCCAGGGGTGGCCACTGTTGTAGGGGAGGTAGAAATTACTGAAAGTATTTTTCCTATAAATTCTTGATTTCAGTCTCCCATCAGTTTTATCTAACCTCACATCTAAATAATCAATTCCACCCCGGTCAAAATTAAATGTAAATTTTAAGAATCCAGTGGTGGAATTTAAAAACTCAACAAACTCCACAATAGTGTTTGCTGGTCCTTCCCAAATAATAAACAAATCGTCTAAGAAGTGTCGGCATAATTTGATGTTATTGTTGTAAAAATCTGAAGGAAACAAATGCTGCAACTCCCATTGTAAAAGGACAAGGTTGGCGTAGATGGGGACACAAGATGCCCCCATAGCTATGCCTCTAACTTGCTTGAAAGTTTCCCCCTTAAAATACACACAATTGTTTTCCAACACAATTCTCATTAGTTCTATCAACAAGTCAATATCAAAGCTCAAGGTAGACTTACTGTCCTTCAAAAGTAGCCAAAAGTAATCTAAACCCTCATCAGTTGGAATACAGGTGAATAGGCCAACCACATCAATGGTTAAAAAGTACACCTCACCTTCATAAGACTGCAGTGTCAAACCACGTAAAAAATCCCAAGAATCCTTCAACATATGCTCATACTGATCAGGGATGTGTTTAAGTGTATAGTCCAAAAAAGATGCAATAGCATATGTCTTAGACCCCTTCTCTGGCACAATTGGCCTATATGGAGGGTCAGTTGTACTTTTATGGATCTTTGGAATTCCAAAGAAAGTCACTAGTCTTGGTTTCTTAATGGTCAACATAATACAAATCTTTTCATCCAGTCTACCTTCCATGATGAACTCTTCTATGGATAGATCTATTTTCCTGTAAGAGATGTTGATCTAATTCATAGAAACTGGAATGTAGACATCAACGTCATCCAGGATATTCAAAATTTTACTAGAGTAATCAAAAATGTTGACCAAGACCATACCGCCCCCCTTATCGGGTTTCATAATTCAAATCCCCCTGTCATTGAGTAAGTCCTCCAAGATGTGTTTTCCCTTGTGATCAAATTAGCCTTAAACAAAAACTTTTTCTTAATTTTTTTTATCTACGCTCAGTTCGTATAAATCTGATGCACGTCTCTTCAAACACCTGTAAAGCCGGGTGGAGAGGAAGGTTGAATGTACTAGCCTTTCTAAAGGTAGTTGTATCATAGCCATTGGTCTGCTCAAACATTAATGCAAAATTTAATTTACTAGTGTGCAGTTTTAACTCTATGAGTATCACAAACATCAAATCTAACTGTTGGAACAAATTTAAAACCTTTTTCAAAAAGGTGAAAGTGTTCTTCATTAATCTCAATCCCACTTAGGTTAAAAATTTTAAAACCATTATAGGAATAAGTCACTTTGTCAGAATCAATAACTATTTCCCTATTTACTTTATTGTCCAAGTTAATCATTACATTTTTCCTTTCTTTTTTGTTTTCATTTGGTTCCTTCCTCTTCCCTTTCCCCCAGAAAAATCCTGTTCATTCAACTCTCTTTCTTCCCCTCCCTCAGCCATGTCAGTAGTAACTACCACATCTTTGTCAGCATCCACAGTGGTGGGGTTAGGTGTGGAAATATTAATCACTGGGGTGGTTGGATTGTGGTGAAAAACATCCACAGTAATTTGTCTATTATTGACAAATTTTTCACCTATTTTAGATTGTTCAACTGTTTTAGATTTGGTCAAGTCCCTTACAACTGTAGGATCAGGTTGTTTGTACGAACTGTTCCTATAAATTCTCCCCTTGAACACATAAGCCCTATTTTCACTGTATTGTTTCAAATCCCTTTCTAATTTTCATTTTTTTCTGTCATAGATTTCTTCACATTTTCTTTCAATCCTGTAAAAACTGTTATCATAACTTTCTTTATTAAATTCAAATAACAAATCCTTTCTGTCTAAGACATATGCTATTGCATCTTTTTTGGACCATACACTTAAACACATCCCTGATCAGTATGAGCATATGTTGAAGGATTCTTGGGATTTTTTTACGTGGTTTGACACTGCAGTCTTATGAAGGTGAGGTGTACTTTTTAACCATTGATGTGGTTGACCTATTCGCCTGTATTCCAACTGATGAGGGTTTAGATTACTTTTGGCTACTTTTGAAGGACAGAAAGTCTACCTTGAGCTTTGATATTGACCTGTTGATAAAACTAATGAGAATTGTGTTGGAAAACAATTTTGTGTATTTTGAGGGGAAAACTTTCAACAAGTTAGAGGCATAGCTATGGGGGCAGCTTGTGCCCCCATCTACGGCAACCTTGTCCTTTTACAATGGGAGTTGCAGCATTTGTTTCCTTCAGATTTTTACAACAATAACATCAAATTATACTGACGCTTCTTGGATGATTTGTTTATTATTTGGGAAGGACCAGCGAACACTATTGTGGAGTTTGTTGAATTTTTAAATTCCACCACTGGATTCTTAAAATTTACATTTAATTTTGACCAGGGTGGAATTGATTATTTAGATGTGAGGTTAGATAAAACTGATGGGGGACTGAAATCAAGAATTTATAAGAAAAATACTTTCAGTAATTCCTACCTCCCCTACAACAGTGACCACCCCTGGAAACAAAAAAGAGTATAGTCAAGGGCCAAATGGTCAGAGCGGCCAGGATGACATCAGAGTGGGGTGATTTTTTAGAGGAAATTAATTTTATTTCTGATTTGTTTAGTTCAAGGGGTTACCCTGATAGGTCAATAAAGGAAGTGTCGGAAGAAATTATAAATTGTCATGCAACTAGATATTCTCCTATTTTGGGGAAACCATTGGAAACTGTAAAAGGTCATGAAGTGGATAGTGAACAAGCTTTTAAAAGAGCTATGGTTCTTCAACACAGAAACATTACAAGGAAGTTAAGGACTTCATTCAGAGAAATTGAAAGATGTTAAAGCACAATAAGGACTTAGTATACAAAGTAGGTGATCATCCTAACTTTGTTTATAAAACAGGAACAAATCTGAGAAGGGTATTCGAAAGTAACAATTATAGATGTACAACTACTTTGGACAAGGGAACTAGTAGGTGTGGGTATTGTAGATACATTTTGGATGAAGTACCCATCACCTTAAAAAAAATATGGCAAAAGTAGGATTTACTTAAAGAAGGGTAACTGTCATACTAAGGGTATTGTGTACTTAGCCCTGTGTAGAGACTGTCCTAGTTTCTACATAGGGAAGTCAGAGAGAGCATTGAACAAACAAATTTATGAACATTTATATAACATTAAAAAAGGGAATATTAATAATGCATTAAGTAAACATTTACAAATGGAGCCTAAACACACTGGCTTTCATTTTGGGATGTTTGAACATGTACCTATTGACCCTAAAGGGGGAGATTGGGAGAACTGGCTATGCTGTAGAGAGACCTATTGGCAAATTAGATTGAATGCCTCCCATCCCCGGGACTAAATGAGCATATTTCTATTAAGCCTTATTTGATTAAAAAAGCAGAAGATTTATCTAAATAATTACTTAAAACAACCACTGAAACAATTATTAAAGTAACATTTTGATTGTATTGTTTAACATAATTTTAAAGTATTTTAAATTTTTGTCATCCTTTTCTTTTTCTTTTTTAGATAGAACTGTTATTTTATATTACTTTGATTGAAAGTGTTATCAAGTTTATTAATGTTTGGTAAACAAAGTGAATTTATTTGTGTTTTTAAACTTGACAGTTGTAAAAATGTGCGTGGTTACTTTAAATTTAGGTCAGACTGGTTTTGGCGTCTTTTTTTAAACTGAAGTTATTTAAAGATGGCGGATTGAACAGTTACACTGTTTTTACCTTGAAAAAGCCCTACAATTGAGTTAGGGTGAAAGCACTTGTGGGATTTATGCAATAAATGTTTTATGGACTTCCAATCTGTTTGCTGACATGATCGTTTTATTGGATTAGTGGTTTTGTTTCTACAATCTCTCTCCTACACCAGCCATAGTCCCTGCAAGGATGAGCTACAACTAGTTATGGCTGTATTCCCACCTGCGAGATTTAAATAGAGCCAAATTCCTGCCCTTTGCCATCATTGGACCATTTTGAATATGCTTAGCTAAGCTAAGCAATGCGCAGACCCACTTAGCTAATGTTGGCATTGCTTAAAGAAATAGATGTTGAGCACTGCTTACTAATGTGAAAATCCACTTAGCTGGGATACTTATTGCTTAGCATTTACATTTAAGCAATGCTTACAACATATTAGCATAGCTGAGCACTACTTAGCATTGCTCATATTTCATTTTATAAAGTATCAGGATTGTGGGATTGATTCATCATTACTGACATATTATTATTTTATGTTTACCTTCCATGACATCCCCCTATATGCTTTCATATATGTCATATATTCTTGTGTGACTATATTTTATGGGGCACTTTTGTTTATATGGGTGTTGCCCATCTTTTCTAGACTGACATCTCACTTTTGGACCTGCTACACTACCCTGGTTGACAAAAAAACAGTTGTCACATACTTTAAGTTTACAAAAATAATTTTATCACTACTTTCCATTAGAAAAATAAGTTGCCTGTCTTGGTATTCAAACTGTGAATGCCTGCATATAAAGCCAGGACTCTAACCACTACACTACCGCAGCTTGGCAAGTTCACCTGTATATTTGCATTTATCTCCTATTGGATGTTTAAGCTATGCTAAGTGGAGGGCCATAACATGCGCACCTGCATAGCTACACCCAAACATTCCTTAGGCTAGGAAAAAAAAGTATATATTATTATTATTATATAATTATGTTATATAAGTGAGTCCTGTGGTGTTCTGACAACTCATTGAGGAGTGGAATCATGAAATAATGGCATTCATTTGGCTTTCAGGCTTCTATCCTTCAGGGACTCCTGCTAATACATATCCTGTTTTCTATCAACAGAGGGCAATTTTTCAGACGTGTCCCTAATTTATTATTTAATCCCCCCATCATTTGTGGCTTTGTCAACATGCACTGCTGTAAAGGAATATTGGCATACATTTGCTTTCAGGTTTCTACCCTTATGTATTCATGATAACGCATGACCTGTTTTCTATCAACTTTCTAGGTTTCATGGACTATATGTGTTTTTTTTTCCTTTTTGAGCGATTTATCTCCCATTATTTGTGCATTTGCACACATTTCCCATTTTAGCAGGTTGCAGAGGTGTCATATGACCCTTTGACAATGCAGGGAGTGTGTCACAGAACCTGTTACACACCCCGCTGCATTGCTTTCTTCATGTCAAGGTTCATTTCAGTGTCTGTGGTCACAAATGATCATTATTTCATTTTGGTGTCCGCATACACTGAAATAGTGGCATAATATTAGAGTAAATCTCTAATATTATGCCAGTTTGATTTTGAAAGTGCTGTATGGCACTTTCTGAGTGCAGGGGTCATGTTCAGTGTCCGTGCATTACTTGCACATACCCTCTGCACCCGTTCACAGTTTGTGTCCGTATAGGAAGTACAGCAGTGTGCCTTCATGAATATGCAAGGCACACTGCTGTGCAAAATGGACACAAACCATTCCGTACAAGAATAGTTTTATTCTTGCACAGAATGTATTGAATCCAGTGGAGTATATTTGCAGTCTAAAGCTATTATACAGTTATACTTGCCTGCAGCACTGTACCTCAGAGTCTGAATTCATATAGCTGAAATGCAATGGTTAAAACAAGACAATCCTGACATACACAGTATACCTTGGGTGTTATTGTTATTGCTTCAAGTGGTACTGCAGAACAGGTGTCATAATTAATCTTATGTAAAACAGCTCTGAATCTACACTTATTGCACAGCACTCTTTATTACACATACCTTGAGGCAGAAACTGGTATTGTTTTATGTTTTTATTGCAACAGTTGTCGTTATCAATTTCATGCAAAACAGCCCTAATTCCACACATATTGTACAACACAACTTTATTACCTTCATGCAGTTACTGGTATGGTTTCACATTTTTATTGCACAGCAGTTGTAATTCAGCTGTTGCAATACACATGTAATTCCACAGTTATTAAAGCAGACACTTTATTTAATTTACTTATCAAGGTTAATGCTTTACTCTTCCCTGCTTATTGCACTAAAGTTGTCAAAAGTCATTTATTGCAGTACAGGTCTATGTCCACATTCATTGCAATACAATTTTTACAGTATATACCTAATGGCAGTTAATGCTTTACTCTTTCTTGCTTATATGACTATAGATTGAAAAATACATCTGTACTAACCACACTCATGGTGCAACCTGGCCAAGCACCTGGCATTTGCCTCAGTGTTGCAAGCTCTCTCCTCTGCAGTTATAGGGAGAGAAGCACACCATTATGCATATCTGTCTATCAGACATTCAGATTAGGTATTGCTGAAACAATGGTACTAGTACTTAAAACTTGTAGATCATTCCCTGCCCAAGCATCTTGGACCCAGGTGGCCAAGAGCTCCTCCTTTTAATGCTTCAGATCATCATAGTGGTGATGGACCTGCTCATCTGTGTGGGGGATACCTCTCTCACTGGTGAGCTGATGTGCCAGTCAGTCCCAGGCCTCTGCCTTGCACTCTGAGCCCTGAAACTCACCCTGTAGTAGCAAGTCATCATGGTTTTTCACCAGGAGTCCAACCATGACCCTGGACTCCTGAATGCCCCACCACTGCACCTGCCAATGCCAGCCATAGTTACTGCACAGTTAGTGAGCTTAATATAGTCTGTTGTCTCTACCTTACACGTCACTGGGCAATATTTAAAAAAAATGGCACATTGCTTAGCACCACACAAAGCAGCACAGCTCAACTGAGCAGTGCTTAACTCGAAATGCTTAGCACTGATTAGAAGTGGGCAAACCAGCTAAGCATAACCAAGTGATGCCAAGCACAGCCAGGCGGTGCTAAAATGCATCTTGTTTTTAGCAAGGCTTATCACATATTAGCAGATCTTAGCTGAGTGCAGCAGATCACAATTCAAAAATAATTAGTATAATTTGTATTTGGAAAATAAGTGCTTAATCTCCCTTCTAGGTATTCAAACCCTGCACCTACGGCTGTAACTCTACCAATTTGGCTATGTGGATATGTAGAATATTGCTATACATTTGCATATACCTCTGAGCTACCTTTAAGCACTGCTGAGCACCATGCCACACCACGCAAACATGCTCAGATATCCTTAAACTTGACCTTTACATAAATAATTAAATACATCCAGTTTCTATTTTTAGATGTCTAGTGTCTCAGCACCGCTTGGCACTTCTGCGCTCTACCCCACTCTGCACAAACATGATTTAAAAAAAATTAAATTACATTGCTATACTCAAGTTGGACAGTGCAGAGAGTGTGTTACTCATCTGTGGACACGGTTAGTGCACACTCCCTACGCTAATTCAATAACCATGTCCCACAGCTCTCTCTCAGCAACGTGCCATGATAAATATGCATGGCGCATTGCAGAGGGGAACTGTGCACATGGAGATGGTAACATTCCATGTGGGGTATTATTCTACATATCACACATGTCATATGTGTATTTCCAGTTTATTGTAATATTATCTCAGTTTTCTCCTATTGATATGTATCTTCTGTTCTTATATTTTTGGAACTTTACTCCCCAGGCCTCCTCTGAAAACAAATACAATTATCCAGTGGCACTTTCCCAGTGAACAAATGTCAATAAATAAATATATTTTTTATGTTTGCATGCTTGGTATGGGTTAGATATGCCTCTGATGTAGCAAAGCCCCCCTATTCTCCGAATCACTCCAGTCTACAGGTTCTGTTTTAGTGGTTTAACTGGTTTACCCCTGCACACTAGGCTCACTTTCCTCACCCTGTAAACTAGCAATGATTGGGCTCCTGAAGGAGGTAAGTGAGTCTGAAAGACACCATTACTGCTGGCAGAGGCAGGCATAGTATAACAAGTGGTCACCCTGCCTATATCAGGCATAGTTGGTGGAGGTGGCTCCACTCCTGACCCAACGAGGGGTATGCACTTCAGGTCCACCCAGTCACTCAGCCTTGGTATTGTGTCTATGTTCTGGACTCCACCAGAAGCTAAAAAAGAAAAGTGGTCTAGCCCTGCATGCACATCCTCCCACATCTTTCTTCCCATGCAAGGTGAGCAGGCTTATCATCTTCTCTCATTCTCTTCCTTCTGCCAGCTCCCGTACTTGTCTGAACCACTAATCAAGCTCAGGTCACCTGTGTCATAGTGACAGTTTTACACCTCAATGCCATGGAGCTGGCTTAAAATCTGCAAGTATGAAAAAACTGTTTTATTGTTAGCGCTTTCGGCTTGGTCTCTACCAAGCCTTCTTCAGACAAACAGTATAAAGCATTCAGTTAGGATTTAAATACAAAAGTTAATTAGCTCTCAATTAGTGGTTAAAAGAGCAATGCCCAAATTTTACACTGAATTTTAAAAGTAAAACTTTAAAACTATAAAATGCTTAATTTTCTTACCACTCTCCATAGATACTTATAGTATGTGAAATTAATATATATGTTTTTAAATACAAATGAAATTAATAGTTACAATAATAGTTTTAATATCAATATTAATGAACAATAATAAACAATACAACACTACTAAAAATATTTTTCATAAAAAGCATAATATTTGTTTGACACATTCAAATATCAGAGGGATGTTCAAATGTGGTTGCTGTTCACAATGTAAACATATACTTGTGAGTAATGTGTGTACCATCAATGATAAAAAATATGTTCTTAATTCTAAATTTAACTGTGACAGCAAAGTAGTAACATATGCAGCATTATGTCAACAATGCAATGCGTTTTACATAGGTAAAACAGAAAGAAAGTTTAGGCAGCGTGTGTATGAGCATACCTATGCCATTAATAAAATGGACCCCAATAATGCTTTGGCAAAACATATTACACAACATCCAGCTCATTCTTTTAAGTTCATTATTTTACAACAAAGAACTTTAGACATCAGAGGAGGTCCTTGGCAATTGAAGCTTGAGCTGGATGAACTTAAATAGCAAATTATAACTAATGCTCATTCATATCCAGGTTTAAATGAAACTCTGTCCATCAAATGTATCTTGAAATTGCTAGCACTTAATAGCTAGAATCAATATTTATAACAACACTTCATTGTTGTATATATACAATTTTGGTTCATTTTAATTTTTCACATTGGATAATGACATATTTGCAAAATAACATATAGGTAGGTCAATATTGTAGTGTTGTATTGTTTATTATTGTTCATTAATATTGATATTAAAACTATTATTGTAACTATTAATTTGATTTGTATTTAAAAACATATATATTAATTTCACATACTATAAGTATCTATGGAGAGTGGTAAGAAAATTAAGCATTTTATAGTTTTAAAGTTTTACTTTTAAAATTCAGTGTAAAATTTGGGCATTGCTCTTTTAACCACTAACTGAGAGCTAATTAACTTTTGTATTTAAATCCTAACTGAATGCTTTATACTGTTTGTCTGAAGAAGGCTTGGTAGAGACCGAGCCGAAAGCGCTAACAATAAAACAGTTTTTTCATTAATTGCAGTTTGCTCTCATCGCTTCCAGTTCCATCTTGGTTGTTTTTAACAGTCAAGTTTTTTGGAGTTGTTTGTGGTTAAAATCTGCAAGTAACTATAGTGCTCTGCCAATATAAGTATTTACAGATAAGGGATATCTATAAAAGTGTATTCCAACTTTGGTAACAAGGAGAGCTGACTTTTGAAAAACATTGCCAGAAGTAATAGTAATGGTCTCTATAAATAGATGCAGTATATATGGGCTATGTAAGAAAGTAGAAAGAGATGAAAGAAGGGCCTAGAATATATGAGAAAAATATAACTATTTGTAAATATTAAAATAGGCAGTAGGAAAAAGGTAACAATTGAAAAGACAAAGAGCTTGGAATGGTATAATAAATAATTCATAGCATACACCATGTAATATATAATATATAAAGATAATATATAATGAGAAGACATGGTAACAAAGAAAAGCACAACTATTCCCAACAGGGGTATGTCTCAAATGACTAGTACTTAAACTTATTCAAGAATGAAAAGGCTTGGATCTCATGTTACAAAAGGTACAATGAGAGACAATATCAGGTCTGGAAATATTCAAAAATTTTGGAAAAAGTGATTAACAAATTGTGTGGTGCCCCAGTAATAAATTATACAGTCAAGTGAGTCAGTATTATGGGTTTTGGATTCCACAGAGGCACACTGACAAAATGTGACATGGCCTCAAAGCTCTATTAAACAGGTATGAAAATTGTGTAGAAGGACACTGAAGACAAATTAGTAACTTAGGTAAAAAGAACCCTGATGAAAAAGCAGTTGATAAAAATTGATTAAATCAAGTCATATCAAAGTTGGATTAACAAAACAGGTACCTGTTGTGGCACATCAGAAATGTAACCACAGAGTGGAAAGATTAAATCTGTATCCACTATGTATATCATAGCTATGCCAAGTGCAGTACAACACAAAAATGCAATCTTAGACATAATACAAAAAGAAAAAAAACAGTTCAACGTCATACAACTAACAATATGGAAAGATAGCAACATTGTGAAAAAGAAACAAACTAAATAAATTTATAAGCTAACAACTTATTAACACATCAGCAACAATGAAACATTATGATGTTTTTATACAGCATTTACGAAGTCAAAATGAATATATTCCAGGGGTGGGTACCTTAAAGAAATAGAAATGCAATTAAGAATATAGTTAGCATTTGCCAAAGAGTATCTGAAAATGTAGTTATATTGATATCACCTTCCATGTTGATATTCTATACAAATGTGATTAGTACTTGAGAGATTAGGATGATGCGTTTATTTACAAAGACTTTGCTGATGGTGTACTATGAAGATCTGTGTAGATTCTATAACTGTTGTGATCTTTGTATGGATGCTGTAATGGCAAGATCACTGAGATATTTTGCCTTTTCCTGTATCTGATAGGGTTTCAACTTTCTTCAAAGTATTTTATCTTGTTCTTTCTCTTTCTGTGATAAGAATATCAAAAACAATTTGCCTATTAGTGTTTTATTATTAAGTAGATATACTTTATCAAAAATAACTGGTCTCCATATTACTGTGAACAGTGTCTCACATATTAGAAGCAATATGGGATGTGAACCTTATAACAAGGTGGGATTTAACACTTTTCAAGTAAAACTTCAATAAAATAGGAGCTCTCCCCCTGTGACTTATGTATCTTAAGGCCTATATACCACATACTAATGTATTATTAAACCTTCTATCAATACAGATCCCGCATGGTGTCAGAAGAAAACAGTTTCACTGTTCTTGCAGCATTTGGATTAATAATGCTGACAGTTTGTGTGGTTGTGCTGATAGTGAAATTTATTTGAACTTGCTCTTGTGCAATGTGCAACATGATGAATAACTGTTAATATCTCACTCTATAAGTTTCATTTCTTTTTTACGTCAATCAAAAATTCACCACAGTAATGTTGCTTTCATACAGAGGAAAACATTACTTACAATTCACTAGAAAAGCAGCCAGCATCAGTGGCTTAAGAGATAACACATTTCTCTTTTGTGCTAGAAGAGCAGAAGTTTGTGAGTTGTACTCCCAGACCAAGTATGATATTGCTGTGCAGCTTAAGGGGTTGCTGCATTCTTGACATGCTGAGATATTCCACTTAGGTCCAAACTTCCTACGTTGGTAATAGCTCAGGTGGCTGCAAATGACCTTATGAGACTTATTCAAAACACAATAAGGGTAGGGAACTTTATTACGGAACTCTTCATTAAACTATTTACTTTTTTCTTTTATATGTACCTTTCAGTATAATGCATGTTTTTATATTTCTATTTTTAAAAAGTTACGTATATGTATCTCTCCCACCCATTTTGCCATAACCACCTGTGTATTCCTTTTAACACATTCTCTCAAGCTTACATTTTGTTATACAATAATTCCTCACATTTCCTTTTCTATGAACTCTGTGTAGCATTAAATTGTCCTCTATCTACAGTGTCTTTTAGTTTTTATTTGTATTAACTTATCTCCTAGACAATATCATGCCCGTAGCAGTTTCATTGAAACAATCATGCTTATATTCTGATTTAAACTTTTACTAAAATATTCATAATCTGGTACATTTCATTAATGCTTAGTCAACTGATTCTTCTAGTTTACATACCTTGCACCGTCTTTTCTCTTGCAGCTTGTATTCCACCTGCCTTCCACAGACAATTTGTTAAATGAGGTTTGGAACAGACCATTTTGTCCAGGGACATCTTCAAGGTGGGGGTGGGGTTAGTTAGAGTAGTAGGATTTGGGAGGATAGGGGGAGGATAGGGTTAAATAGAAATGGATGAGGTTTGGGAGGAAGTGAGGTAGGGGGTAGGGTGGGGCTTAAAGGATGTTAGGCCAGGGTAACTGGAATTGGAGTCACATTTTGTCGTGAACCTGCTACATGTAGGTTCATGTCCTGATGACCGGTGTGTTCCTTGGTCAGGTAGGCCTTGGTTTGGTGGTGGAGATAAGGAGGTGAGTACATGGGGAATAGGGTATGGTTATATGTGTGCAGGTTAAAGTATAGGTACTATTTTTTTTTGGGGGGTGGGTTAGCATAGAGGACTGAGGTGAGGGTGAACGCCTTTGGATTGCAGTTGATGGGGCTAGCGAGTGAAGTATTCTTCTCAAGAGTATGTTGGACAGAGAAGGACAGTCTCCCATAGTGTCAGCCTTTTCTATGACATGGGGTAGGTGGCTTAGGTAAGGTAGTGTCAAAGTCTATCCTTCATAAGGTTTTTTAGGACTGAAATTTATTATGGCTATAATTAATGGGCAAATTGCCACCTCTGTTGGTGGAGCGTAGATTTCATGACTGGAATTTTCCCAGGTGCTGTCCTGTTAATCTCTGCTCTGGGCTGGCCTTTGGGATGGCACAGATTGTTTTACAGGCTGGAGGTGCACTTCCTGACCATAAGGATGGCACACATGCGCTGTCTACTTACGACTTCTCATTAAAAAAAAAAAAAAGGTATATAAAATAAGTAAACCAACGGAGATGATTCTTGGGCGAAAGCCCATCACTGGTTGAGGGAAACATTGGGATTAGCAATCAGTACTGAGGTCAGTTATTTGTTTGCCATCACAGTTAACCAAGACTGCTAGATTTAAGGGTACGGGCAAATCACAGTGGGCTGAGCAGTAGTGTGAGTGGACTGCATCGATTCAGACACAGGAAGCAGAGTCTTATTGAAGAGGTAAGCCAACAGACTGCATATTAAAAAAATACAGACCTCTCCCTTTTGCAATAAAATTAAAAAAAAAAAAAAAAAAAAAAAAACAACAACAACCTAACTGATGAGGCATTTCCTTCTCAGGCTTCATAGGTTCATAGGTTCATAGGTTGGTACTAGGCTATCAGCCCTAGGGCCTATACAAGCCTAGCCATAACAATTCCCTGGCTATTTCTTCCCACATTATTTACTTTCCTGGACCCCTGTCTAACAGGGTCTCCCATCCAATTGTCAAGGTTCCTCTTGAAGAGGTCCAAAGAGGCACTCTGCTTGACATGTATGGGCAATCTATTCCAGAGTCTGGGGAGTCTCTGGGTCAGGAACCTATCCCTCCAGCATGTTTTGCTTATTGTGATGACAGGGTTTAGATCCTTGTAGCATGTCCAACAGCTCTGGGTTTAGTTGTTGCAGATGTCTTGAGAGGTACATACCAAATGAGGCATTGTATTCTATAATGACAATGACCTCCTTCTTTCTGGATGAAAAGCCCTTCATGATGAGGTGCCACATAGAAGGATTTCCTGACTGTTGTGGTGAGACCACTGTCCACCTGTGTACCTAAGTCTCTTATCACACTTTCTGTGTTTAGTGTACTGCCACCTATATGGTAATTCATGGATATATGTTGTTTCCCAAAGGGGATAACAATACATTTCTTGGTACTGAGCTTGAGCCCATGGCTCTGGCACCAAGCATCTGTTTCTGTAAGGCCCTTTTGTAGAGTATCCACATCATTTGGGGATTCAATAATGGCTCCCAGTTTGCAGTCATCTGCAAGCTTTGTTAGCCAGAGTCCCTTAGTGTTGACCTGTACTTCAGAGAAGTAGATGCCAACAAAGAGCGCCCCAGGACTGAACCCTGAGGTACTCCACTTGTCACTTGTCGGGAGCTGGATTTGGAGTTGGCTACTTTTACAGTGTGGGTTCTATCAGTAAGCCATTTAGCAACCCATTGGGTGACATAGGGATTAATGCCCAACTTAGTAAGTTTATCTATGATTCCAGAGTGGGGGATGGTGTCAAGGTCTAGATAGGCTGTGTGGACCACCTTACCCTTGTCCATGGCTCTGGAGACTGATTCAAAGAAGTCAATCAGGTTCAGGAGACAAGATCGGCCCTTCACAAACCCAAACTGGGTGGGGTCCAGTGTCTTTGTTTATAAGTTTCATGATAATACGCTCCATCACCTTGCAGATAAGGCTTGTCAGACTGATGGGACGGTGGTGGATCCCATTGGGATAACTGTAACCTGAGGTGAGGCTATGATTAAACATGACACTTAGGTGAGGTGCCAGTTCATATTGTAGTTCATGTAGTACACAGCCCAGGATGTCATCTGGTCCCATGGATGCTGTATTCTTGGCTTTAGAGAGTGCGTTTTGTACCTGTGATTACTGGAATTTGGCAATCTTCATTGAGATGGGCCATTTAGGGGTGAGAGGGGGGGTGAAGTTGACACTGAATCGATCTGCCAGGATATTGGCAATATCCTTTGGATCAGTATATTTAATGCCATTCTGTTTTAGCTCAGAGCAGACCTGAGCATTGCCATTTAGATTCTTGACATAGTTATAGAATGCTTTGTGGTTGTCTTTGGAATCTTTGGCAATTTTATTTACTAGCTTTGGAGGATTTTATGAGGCATCTCAGTTTCTTACTGAGACTAGTAAGTTTTTGCATCCTGGGATTTTCCTTTTCTGCAAATGTTTCTTCCTTTTGTTGTAAAGCTTGTTTATGGCAGGGGACCACCACATTGGCTTCCTTTTTTTGGATGAGAGCATTTTGGTTCTATTTGGGATGGCACGATTCATGCATGAGTGGATGACAGTGCCTTAGTGTAGGATTCAGCAGTTGAACTTTCAGTTCCGTCTGCATGGGTGTTATGAAGTTTGTCACTCTGACTTGAGTAGCATGAAGTTGGCTTTGGAGAAGTTTTTATGGTGGTTTCTTTACTGGGGGTGGGGTGGGATGTGGATGTTAAGGGTTATTAGCTTATGGTGAGACCTGACTAACGAGGGGGTGACCATAGGTATGGAGCATTGATTTCCCATGTTGGTAATGACCAGGTCTAGGATATTGAGCCCTGGATTAGTTGATCCAGGGCATTGGAATTTATGAATTCGAGAACCGCTAAAGGTGTTGGGACATGAGTAGTTTTCCCAGTTAATGGCAGGGTAGTTAAAATCACCCAGTATTAGGGTGTTTGGTTCTATCTTAATATTTTCCAGTATGTTTAGAAAGGTGTAGTGAGAATCTTGGGGTATGGTGGGGGATCTGTAGCAAGCTACAATTTGGATTGCAGTCTTACCTAGTGTTAGCTGCACTTGGAGAATTTCAGACACATTGTGTTGGCCAACTAGCCTGGTGGTGTGAATATCCTTGGTGAATATTGACACTCCTCCACCTTTAGTGTTTCGGTCCTGGTTTGGTGGCCGAAAAGTGTGGTAAGAGTTGTAGCCTGGTAGGCCACAAAGTAAAGTGATTTCCTGGGCAATGCAATGTCTGCAAGTAATGGCTGTGTCTCTTTGGCTTCTCCTGTGTTGTATAGGCAGTTGTGTTTGGATTCCCCTAGGGCGAGTGCACCGTCCGTGTATGAAGCCATCACGGTTTCAAACGACAATGTAAATGTTAAATTCATTTGTGGGCTGCACGTTTTACTGAATTTTGTACTTTTCCATTGTTTCAACTGTATGCATATAATTGTGACTCTGGTACTTTGAAAGTTTGCTTCTTGCTTAGTCCGGCGTGTTGTACTTTTGCAATGATAGGGTTCTGAGCCTTCTTTTTTCAGTACCGGCCGCTGACATAAATATGGTGGTTGTAGAGGGTGAAAGAGTTGTTTATGTTAGTTAGGTGAGGAGAGTGGCATCTATCAATGGGGGCTTTGCACAGTGCAGTTGGACTGTTAGGGAGGGTGGATTGGTGTTTGTTTTTTTATACACAGACAGCTTGTCCCAGTGTGTCGTGTGTCTGGGAGAGAGCTGTTAATGGTGTAGCATTGGGATTTTCTTTTGGGTGAACAGTAAATGGGGGTGGGGGTGTCAGTCAGCCTTGCATGGCTTTTCGCGGGCTTTGACATTTGCTTGTTACCAAGTACTCCCTGCACATGCATCCTGTAGTAGTAACTTTCGCTTATGAGAGCAGTATGCCTTTTAGGGGAGTGGAGCCCTGTGGTGGATTCCGCAGAAGGTGTGGTTTGCATGCAATAAACAAAGATAAAAGGGCTGTATCAATGCTATGGCCTAGATGAAGTTTTTTGAGTAGGTGACAAAAATATATGCATGGGGCAGTGGTGCAGGAGTCAATTTTAATACATTTACCGTCATTTTGGAAAGAGGAGATAAGATGGTTATGGGTCTAAAATTACAAAGGTTGCTTTGTGAATTGCCGTTGTGTAAGAGTATTATTTCCATAACATTAGACATATTGCACAGATATAGGTTTGTAGATAAGTATAGCAACAGGGAAAACTGCAAGGAAGGCTACTGACTTAAACCAGTATTGCAAGCATGTGTCATTCTCTCTCTCTGTGTGAAGGTATTGTTTATATGTATCCATTGTTGCTTGTCAGTTGCTTCTTGTTTAGTTGTCGTTAGTGGTGGCATGGTGGTATGTGGGGATAGAATGTTTCCCCAAGGTGGGTTTGATTGCTTTGAGGGCTGCAGTAGTGCAGGGGGTGATCCGCAAGCTTCCGGAGTGATGGGCAGGAGCAGCGGTACAAATGAGAAGCCTTTGGGATTGTTGCGGCTTGTATTAATTCATTAAAATATCCTTCTTAGAAGTAAAACCAGCAAATTGTAACCATCCTATGACCTTCCTAGCTGAAGTTGTTAGTAAACCATTACTAATGTATTACTCATTTTTCCTATTTGTTGCACAATTCACATGCTAGTGTTCCTCATTTTGGAAATGGAAAGTTGAGAGCTAGGCACTTTGCAGTGAGGTACATTTGAGTTTAGGACTTCAAATCTTTCAGTAATGGTACGTTAAAGCAAATCACCAGTTTTAGGGCAGAAAAGGTTGCATTGCTGATTATTTTGAGAAGCTTAGACAATTTTTTCAGTTTTTAGACTGATTTTGTTGCTTTATATGCTGGCATTACACCTGCCCATGATATAACAGTATTACTTAAGTCTATGTGTGCCAGTCCATCGCCCACAGCATGATGTTTTTTTAGCGTGCATTGATTTGGCCCACTGGATTGATAGGTTTTTTTATTTTTGAACATTTTGAATTTTCCCTTGAGGTAAAACTGCTGTGTGTCGTATGGCCGGAACCAGGTAACGCAAAAAACAACTACCGGACCAATTCTCAGGTAACCATTTATATGCTATTCTACCACATACAAAGTAATAATCTTCGACTTTAGTAGTAACTTTACTATGCCCTGGCTCTGCATGAAACATTTTTTTGTCGATTATAGACAGTTGCTTATAGAGATCAGCATTATGTTTTACTTCTTCAGTTGTCCTATGCATTAGTTTAAAAATGTATCATAGCTTGTGTTGCAATAGGATCTGGTGTTATAAGGTTTAGTATAGCATCTATAGGGAACAGTCACATTGAAATTGCTCTAACCCACCTGAACTGTATAATTTTTGTAAAAGCACACAGTTGTCTTCTGTCGAACAAAGTGCAATGCTACTTTATCTTGTGATGTGACATTTAATGCATCATGAATTAGGTTTTCCCAGGTCTTGTTGGCTTTTAGGGGAAGTGAAGTTAACAGTAACCCCCCATATGCTGTTGGTAAGGCTGTACAAATTAAGCAATTCGAAACATTGAAGGTCTCAGCATACACATATTTGATTGCCTGGTAAGTGTTAAAGTTTGGGTGCAACTTTGCACGCTTGTTTAGTTTAATTTGTGTGGCTGAGAAAAGGAATGGCCACAGCAAAAAGATTATTGTCACTAGTGCAGTCAACATGATGATTATGCAATACTTCTGAGGAAACGGTTGCTCTGTATTTTTGTTTTTTCTGACTCTTTTAAGTAGGTGTATTTGGATCTTACTGGATTCTGTCATCTTATTTTTGGATACATGGTTTTACTCTCTGCCCTAATAGGACCTTCAGCACCGATGTTTTTTTGCTGGGGTTGACACGGATTAGTCCTATTGATCTGACCCCCCTTTGTAGCCAGACTTTGTGCTGAGGGCCCCGATGGAGAGGTAAGATTTTTGTCCAACTTAAAGTTGTTAACCAGCTTGCAGTGTGTCAGGTGTATGTACGAAGCTTGTTTTTCTATTTTAACTGCAGTGGGTGTCAAAAGAAGCACCTGGTAGGGACCTTTCCATCTTGGTGATGACCAATTTTTTTTTTTTGATGTTTTTGATTTACACCCAATCTCCGGGCGTCACTGCCATAAGAGTAGTGCTTGGTACATTTGGCAGAAAAGGAGGTTCCACTGTGGATGTGGTTTTAGGCGGGGCTGTTGTCCGTTGAGCAAAGCACTTTTCCTTTCATAGTATTTACTTACCTAGACCCCTGTCTAGCAGGGCAACTGACATGATCCCGGGGTGAATTTCCTATCTCCCATCCAATCATCAAGGTTCCTTTTGAAGAGGGCCAAAGACGCACTCTGTTTGACATGTATGGGCAGTCTATTCCAGAATCTGGGGAGTCTTTGGGTCAGGAACCTATCCCTCCAGCATATTTTGTTCATTGTGATGACAAGGTTTGGATCCTTGGTGCGTGTGACTCTGAGGGATTGGGATTTCTTTAAGTGTAGCATGTCCAACAGCGCTGGTGGTCTGGAATCGCAAAGTTACCCCATGTTGTTGATAGGGATAGGTCCCTTCAGGTGTGGGGTTTATTTTTAATATACTCCACTGGTAGTTAAATTTATCTTGGGTGCTTGATAGGGTCATAAGAAGCATTGCTTGAGTTATGGCTGCTTTGTTATAGTTGGGAGTGGTGGTGGTACATTCCTTCCCGGGTTGGCAGGATAGGTTGTCCTTGAAGATGTCTTGGTGTGCTATGTATTTTGGATGTTGTGCATGTCTTTCTTTCTTGCAGATGGGGTCTTGGAATGCTGCGGCTGTAATTTGGAATAGGTGGGTATAAGGTGGAGCCTTCTCGTTCCTATTAGAGGGTTTAATTTTGTCCCTTTCTTTGTAGATGGTGGTATGCCAAGTTCCAGTGGTGGCGATACAGAATTTGCAGATGATCATGTTTTGGTATCGATTAAGCAGTGGGGTCATTGGGTGAGTAATCAGAAATGGATAAGTGAAAAGGCAAGCACAGTGATTTGGAAGAAGAAGAAACTTGTGACTGTCCAGGATGATGAAGCACAACCTACTTTTTGTTTACTCTTGAATAAGTATTAATGTTTTATGACCTCATTTGATTTGTGACACAGGATAATGTACAATCCATGGTAGAATTAAGAGTTTTATTATTCAGACATCATGGGATGCAGTGTTGCAGCAGTTTGTGTCATTTCACAGCTAGAGGTTCTCCGGTTCGATTCTTGGTCTGGGGCCAGTTGTGTGGGCTTTGCGTGTCCTCCTTGCTTTTGTGTGGGTTTTGCTAGGTACTCCTGGGTTTTCCTTCAATGCTGCTAAGTTACTAGCTACTTAATATTGGATATATTTGTACAGGAAGACTTATAGATCGCATATGCTAGAGGGTCGTCATAGTGTGAGTGGTTTTTGCTGCATGTTTAAATTTGGCTGCATGTTTAAATAGAGGTCCTTATCACTTGGTTGGTGCACATTGAGGTCACAGATGGAGTGCTGAGTGAGTAACAGTCAATGCCCTGTTGGAAATGGACTTGAACGATGATGTCTTTTGTTTTGTGGATGTTTTGAGTAATGGAGAGGCTATAGGGTAGTAGGTAATTTTATTCAGTGGTCATTAAGGCACATTACAGTTGGGGCAGTGGTCATTTTTTTGCAAATGTAGGACATGTTTCTTTTGGCCAGATTGAGTGGGTTACTTTGGTAGGGTTAACAGTTGGTGTAGTTTATCAATTTTGCTGCTTGTGGCTTAATTCATTTGATAAGCCCTTGTGGCAGATGGATTGGGTGGGTTATAGGGATTTGTATTTTGATTATAAATTTATAGTTGTGGGGTTTGGGGGTGTTTATGTGGCATTTGTTATGGCTGTGTTTAGTCATTACGGAAAGGTAAGGGCCAGACAGGGCCAAGATGGTTCTTAGGTGCTCCTCTCATACTGGATAGTTGGGGGGGATGACAGGAAGGTTTCTGGTCTATGATAGGGCTGCTGTTAAGTTTAGTTGGCGATTGCCCTGATCTGGTTTTAGGGGGCATTGCATTAACATCAGGGAAGGATTAAGGGTTTACTTTCAGTTTGACCTGTTCCTTTGGGAAAAAACATGTACCCATGAATTACCACATAGGTGGCAGTACACTAAACACTGAAAGTGTGATGAGCGTCTTAGGGACACAGGTGGACAGTGGTCTCACCTTCGATAACCACATCACCACAACAGTCAGGAAATCCTTCTATGTGGCACACCTCATCACTAAGGGCTTTTAATACAAAAAAAAGAAGGTCATTGTCCCACTGTACTCATCCATCATTAGACCCATTACAGAGTACAATGCCCTGTTTGGTATGTACCTTACAAGACATCTGCAGCAGCTGGAAAGGTCGCAGAAATACCTCACTAAAAGAATCACAGGCCTAAAGCAGATGCCCTATACTGACTGTCTAAAAAAACTCCAGCTATGCTCTGTGGCATATCATCTACTCAGAGGCGATCTCTGCTTAACATAAAAGGCCATGTCAAACCCTGAGCTGTTGGACATGTTCCACTTAAAGAAATCCCAATCCCTCAGAGCCACACTCTCCAGGGATCTAAATATTGTCATCACAATGAACAAACATGCTGTAGGAATAGGTTCCTGACCCAGAGACTCCCCATACTCTGGAATAGACTGCCCATACATGTCAAGCAGAGTGCTTCCTTGGCTCTCTTTAAAAGGAACCTTGACAATTGGATAGGAGATAGGAAATTCACCCCAGGGATCATGTCAGTTGCCCTGCTAGACAGGGGTCCATGGAAGTAAATATTGTGCGAAGAAATATCCAGGGAATTCTTATGGCTAGGCTTGTATAGGCCCTAGAGCCAATAGCCTAGTACCAACCTATGAACCTATGAATGAATATTGATTAACATTTATGTTTATGTAAATTTAATACAGGTCGCCAAATGTCATTCGGTGTAATGTGTTTCTTGAAGGGGACCTGGACAAACAATACTTTTCAAAAAATCTGATATCTGTTATACATCTTAAACCTTTCTTCCCATTAAGTGTTCTTTTTTCTAGTTCTCTCAAGCCTTCTGATGGCTTAACATAATTCATTCCTACCATTATTTTTCATGCAGTTCTTTTCTTTCACTTTTTCACTGATTCCTCTCCTAACTTCGATAATCTGATTTTACTCCCATATTTATTTGTCTCACCTACATTATTCTTCTTTTTTTCATATATTTCATTTCATTCAATATATTTTTTTCTTCAATAATAATCCCTTGACTTTCTTTCTCCTTTCTTGTCATTTCTAATTAAAAACATAAAGCAGATCTAAAGATGATAAATACGCCTACGAATTAATTCAACCTAGCCTACTTTAAGTCTTCCTGCAATAAAATGGGTCTATATTATAACATCAAAGTCTTAAAATTTTGAATGTTATAATATCGAACCCTATGTACTGAACACTGGCAATAGCGAAGCTGCAGAATATCGAATACTTTCCTAGGGAAAGTATTCAGTGGACCATTTCTGCAGCTTTGCTATTTCCTCGACTGTGGAGAGAAGGTTACGGACTGGGTTAAGGTAA
This sequence comes from Protopterus annectens, assembly GCF_019279795.1. Lineage (NCBI taxonomy): Eukaryota > Metazoa > Chordata > Ceratodontiformes > Protopteridae > Protopterus > Protopterus annectens. The sequence continues at coordinate 28,709,181 of NC_056751.1, read as the reverse complement.
GTGTGTGAATGAAGGTGAGTGTGCGATAGGGAACTTAGTGTTGACGAGCGGGTAAGGTGTGTGTGTGATAGGGACTTTAGGGTTAGGGAGTGGGTAAGGTGAGTGTGCGATAGGGACTTTAGGGTTAGGGAGTGGGTAAGGTGAGTGTGCGATAGGGAATTTAGGGTTAGGGAGCGGGTCAGGTGAGTGTGCGATAGGGACTTTAGGGTTAGGGAGCAAGTAAGGTGAGTGTGTGGTAGTTACGGACCTTAGGGTTAGGGTTGGGTGAAGGTAAGTGGATAGCAAGTAGTGTATGTATGGTTTAGTGTAGGGTTTTGTGAAGTGTATGTGTGTGGATTATTTATTTTGGTGTGCTTGTGTTGTGTGTATGTGTGTCAGAACAGCAAATTTTTTCCCTGGGAAAAAAATTTGCTATTCTGAGTATTTGCTGTTATGGTGTTTTGATGTAAATGGCTTGATATTATAACATTCAATGTTTTAAGACTTCGATGTTATAATATAGACCCAATACAACACCCTCATTTAAACTGGGTTCACCCTAAAACCCAATATAATATTAAAATTACATCTATTTATTTTCTTTATTCATTGGAAATGTGCATGCACCTTTAACATAGCTTAGTTTCCCAATTAATATGAAATTATTAAATAAACTATTCCACATAAGACATTACTGTACTTTCCTGTATTACTTCTACCAATTCTTTCCACTGCTGTTTTTTCTCTTACCATACTCCTAGCACATATACACATCTTGCATTCATAGTACACTCACCCTCTTTTACCCGTATCCCCAAAATCTTAACTTTTGTCTTTTTTACAGTCTTAACCCAGCTGTCTTTATTTCATTTTCAATTCATATTAGAGCTTTTCTTACCCATGTGTTATGTGTTATCATCACAAGATCATCTATATAAAGTATAAATAAAGGCACAAGCTCAGCCTCTTTGAATTATCACCTTGCTCGTTTTAATTCCTTCTGATGAGTTAAGATTAAAGATTACTGTAATCATCACTATCATAAATAGCATTCCATTCATTGGGCATCCTTGTTTTATACCATATGGGCATGAATGCTTGTGCCTCCCATCCATTCACCTTCACCTTTTCTCACGTGTTTTCATCAACAGATTTCAGAAATAATGTCACTCCATAGCATCTCAGTACTTATCACACACTACTATGATCTCTGATCTATGCTATCTATGCTATCTAAAGCCTTTGCTACATCGCAAAGTACTATTTTATTATTCCCATTCCCTCATTCTATCCTACTATACTATCTATACTGTCTACTACCTCTTCAACAGAATTTAGATATCGTTTACTTGTTTACTTACTATCCCATGCATTATACATCACTTCATCTGTTATCTTACTAAGTCTTTTTGGCAAACTTTTCATACATTTTCATAAATATTATATAGTCTAATTTCCCTAATTTAATATGTTTCTTGTTTTTTATATCTTCTCCTTCTCTTTTCTTTTATATAAAACTCCTTTCTCCTTTATGCAACACTTAATACCTCATTTTTTTTTACCTAGCCATTCATTTATTACCTTAATAAGGACATTCTATGTGCCAGCATTCATTTCCTTAAAAATATGTAACTCATCCTATATGGTCTAGTTCATGTCTTTCAATACCTACTTTCCAAAACAAAAACTAATAATAGAAAGTATATAATTGTACAGCATTACTAAGTATTCGAAAGTAATCCAAGAAAGGCAGACAGTCTGTTTCCAGTCGAAAATCCTTTATTAAGCACATAGACAAGCAATCTAAGTAAAACAAAAATAGAGTAATAATTTCCTCACAAGCTTTCTAAATATATATATACTTTTTATCAGGCATGGGAGTGTTTTTTTGTGCTGTAAAACAAAGTGTTATTGGTACAAAACCTATATAATTGTATAATTAGTTAGTATTGTTATTACACATCATTTTGAATAAAGTGGAAAAAAGAACTAGAAAAAAATAAAAATAAGAAAAAAATGTATGTATGATGATGGAAACAAAATATACACTTAAATTTCAACTGATTTAAAATGGTATTTAAAACCAATTTGTACAATAAAATAAAATACAATTAGTTGTGTAAACAATGTGGCAATTTTCTAAGTTGCAGTGCACTTTTAATTGAACAGTAGTAGTTTAGTCCAGGCTTCCTAAAAGAGTTCAGCTTTAATTGCCACATGAGTTCATGTTTCTCCAGAATATTTGGGAAGTCTCCTTCAAGATCACCCATGTCTATGCGATCCAGGATCTGGAACTTAAAACCTGTGTGTCTTTTATGAACAGACCTGAAGAAGTCTAGAAGGATGAAAGCAATCTTTGTTAACAATAGGTTATGAAAATAAAAACTGATTTTTACATGCAAAATGTGTATGTATATAATTATATATATTTTTTGATTGCCAAATGAACTAAGGTTGATATATTTCCAGACATGTAGTATATTGTCTTGGATAAAATCACAGACTTAATAATCTACTTAATAATTTCATTAAATAAGAGGTACCACATCATTATATAATTTTATTTAAAGTCATAAGGGTTATATATTATTATGACAGCTACTAAGTAGGGCAGGACCAGCTTGAATGTCACACTGATGGGGGAAGGGATGTGAATTTAACATATGTACCAATAACACTTTGTTTTACAGCACAATAAACCACTCCCATGCCTGATAAAAAGTATATATATATATTTAGAAAGCTTGTGAGGAAATTATTACTCTATTTTTGTTTTACTTGGATCGCTTGTCTGTGTACTTAATAAAGGATTTTCGACTGGAAAGAGACTGCCTGCCTTGAATGGATTACTTTCAAATACTTAGTAATGCTGTACAATTATATATTTTCTATTATTACTTTTTGTTTTGTTTTGTTTTGACTTAAAACGAGTTTACATTCGCTACTTCTACTACTGTTGTCTGATCTGATTAATATACAGTGATTAACTAGAAATAAATGGACTGAAAATCTTCCACACAGAGAAGTTTCTTACACTGTTTTGTTTTTGGACCCACTACACTTTAGTGGGTTGTTTTGAGACTTCGGGGAGACCATGGAGATTACTTGTTTTTTTTTTTTCTATACCTACTTTCAATACCTTACCTAAATCTTCTTTTCTTGTATTGTTTTCTATCCAATTTACTTCTTTCTATGTCTGCTTACATTCCACAAACTCTCTACCCTTCATATATATTTTTGGGATAACCTACTACTATCTTTATTTGTTTTGTTGTCTATAATTAACCTTGCCACGGCTGTCCTTTAAAATGACTATTTCCCTTTCTTCATGTTTCAGACATTTGTCTGTAAACCATACTTTTCATACCTCACACCCCAGTTTGTCTTATTTAGTTAGTTAGTCAGTTAGTTAGTTAGTTAGTTAGTTAGTTAGTTAGTTAGTTAAAAAAACAAGCAAAAGTAATGAATTTGTAGGACATAATTATAAATTTACTGTTATTGACACATTTGAGGTTGATTTGAGGAGGGGACCCTGGACCTTACAATTAGAAAGACAAGAGGCTTTATGGCAACTGAGAAGTAATGCTATTCATTGGTCAGGGATCAATGATTTCTTCTCTTTAACCTGTTTTTTGAAATTAAAGGCATTAGAAAGGTGAGACTATGGCCTAGGGTATATGCGCATAGTCCGCTTGCTATCTTTTTACATAGTTTATAGTATGTATAACATGCTATTTTTTCTATACACATTTTTTTATATAAATATACATTTTTCATTTAAATGTGTTTGCATTTTGATACATATTTACTTAAAAGTTATATATATATATATATATATATATATATATATAGATATATATATATATATATATATATATATATATATATATATATATATATATATATGGTTCCACTTGAAACCATCGAATTACCACATCATCGAACCTTAAAACATCGAGACCAGAATGTCGCAAACTGAGAGCATCGACAACTGAAATCATCGAGACACGGAACATCGAAAACACATTGCCTACATGTTAACTGTGCAAACATGCCTAAATACAACAATGGTTAGCTAAGATCTGCTTCTTAAAGTGACTACCACCCTTTAAATATATTGCTATACCAAGAATTACAAGAACAGCAGGGCATACAATGTTGTACGGACGTCTGTGCAGTATGTTCGATGTTTCGCGTCTCGATGATTTCAGTTTTCAATGCTCTCAGTTTGCAATGTTCTAGTTTTGATGTTTTAAGGTTCGATGATATGGTAATTCGACAGTTTCAAGTGGAACCATATATATATAAATGCCTTTATATATAGGGCCTTTTATAGTATGTATTAATTCTGAATATGATTTTATTAGACATCATAGTGTGTTTTCTTGCGTCTATACTTTTTTTTGGCTGTTTAATTTAAGTGGGTGGTTGTTTTACTGTTTAAATGAAACTTCCTTGCAGTGTATATTTATCTTGATAAAGTCTCTGAATAGTCAGAGATGAAAGCGCTTGGTTATATTGTAATATTGTTTTATGTTTTGGCTATTTAATGTGAATAAAATAATTACTTATAAGATTCTCAGCTGGGTTGTGTCCTGGACTTTTTGCTCATTTTTTGACTTGGTTTGTTTGTTTTTTATTTGGTTTATCATTTGGTATGGCTTCGGGGGTTCCAGGAGACAGATTCACAGCAATTGCTGTTTTCACAAACGTTTGGGCAGTCTATTGAGAATCTTTTGAATCAGCTACAGCTAATGCCTCAGAGGTTGGATCATATTGACCATGCCCAGATGATGTCATCGACTGGGGGTGGGCATCACACTGAACAGGAAGTGCAGGCCTCTAGTGAAGGTGAAAGAAGGTCTGTACAATAGCTCCTGAATAACGTGGAGCTAGTTTCTGCAAATGATCAACAAATGACTGAAAATACATGCTCACAGCGTGTTTTGAATGGATCTAATAATTTAAATCAGATTGGGAACAGTGAAAGAAATGTTTCGTGAAGTGGGCAGAATGCTACACGAAATGAAGATTTTCTTGTTGGTGAATGGCTGGAACAAAACCGGACTATTACAATGAAAGGGACTGTAAGTATAGCTAATTATAATGATAATCTCCAGAAGCTTGACTATTTATTACTCAAAATTAAAAAGTTACAACTTGATAATACATATTTTAAAGAATGTTTGAGACTCAAGCTAGTACCAAAAGGTTTGCGCATGTGGTGTTTTCCCACTGGCTTGATGGCTAACTCTGTCGTACATAAAGAATTAATCTCCATGTTTGATAGACATGGGTTTGAATACATGGAGATGGTGATCAAGCACAATGAAATTTTGGTTTTCAGTCTTATTAAAGAAGCCATTGATATGGATAAAAAAATTGTGGAGGATGATGCACATGAAAATAATGTTTCTGAATATAATCATGTTTTAGGTCTATCGAGCACCAAATTAACATTAAAAATAGGAAACTTAAAAACCTAGAGCAGGACAGAGTACAATATAATGAGAACTCCACATACCCTGAACCCCCACAATCTTAGTTTTGGGCTACTGGCAATGTTTTTAACTATAGTAGTGATGGAAGTAATCAAGAAACATTTTTAGAGGAGGAAGAATATCCTCCTCTGAGGTCTGAATGCTTGTGGGAGAGGTACAGCAGGGAAGCTCCAACACAAGGTTTTTACCCCAGGAACAGAGGGTGTGGGAGCCATGCACCCTACCAGAGAGGGAATCAGAGAGGAGGTTATCGGAGTCAGATATAATGGAAGAAGTTGTTCGGGACCCATGTGTTGTTGTATTGAAAAATACTAATGGTGACTTTAATCTGTTTAATTTTTCTCCTTTACAAATGAATGAGACTGTGTGTGATTTGTTATCTAGAGGCATGACCTTCGTGTCTGATAAAAGTTGTGATATAGCCAACACTTTAATTGACTTGAAGGATTTTGTCAGGAAGTTGAACCTCAATGTGCTGTTTAAATCTGTGGAACATGTGAGCAACTCTTTACATATTTCAAGCACCTAGAATCCCCCTGTTCACCTTTCTTTGCAAACATCTGAAAAATAGTGTGAAGTAAATATTAGAAACTTAAATAGGGATGGTTGTATTTCTAATTTAAGTAAGGGTGAAGTCGAAAGTTTGTCTATGTTGAAAATGAATGGTGATGTTAAAATCATTAAACCTGACAAAGGGGGTGGGGTTGTTGTCATGAATACAAAGGATTACAACTTAAGTATGAAAGAAGTGTTGGCTAGTGATGCTTATGAAAACATTTCACTGAATGAATTAAATGGGGCCTAAAGAAAAATAAGGAATGAACTTAATGATTTATTCATTGAAGGGACTATTTCTAGCGACAAATTAAATTACTTATCCGTGCCTTATCTGAAAATACCATGTATTTTTGGTTTACCCAAGATACACAAGAATCTCCCTAATCCTTCCATGTGTCCTATTGTAGATGGTTGGGGTTCCATAAAATACCCACTAGCAAATATTTTGGATACTAAACTGAAATCTTTATTGCTTAATGAAACCAGTTTGTGTAGGGACTCATGGACTTTTTGGATAGGATTAACACTCTAGATTATGTGGAGACTGGTATTTTTATTACCATTGATGTGAAAGATTTGTGTACCATCATATCACATGACACAGGCCTTGAGTGGCTCTGTGATTATTTGGTTGGAAATGACATACCTCAGATAACTGTTAATTTGTATGAACAATTATTAGAATTATTAATTAAGAAAACATTCATTATTTTTTGAGAAATAATTTTTCTTCAAACAGAAGGGGTAGCCATGGGTTCACCATGTGGTGGCTTATATGCAAACATTGTAATGGTCCAGTGGGAGAAAACATATTTGTTTAATTCAGTCTTTTATGCCCACTGTAGAATGTACATCTGTTTTTGGATGACATTTTTATTTTTTGGGATGGCCCTCAAGAGATAATTACCGATTTTCTGTCTTATATTAATAGTTCCACTCAAGTCTTAAAGTTTGCTCATAATTTTGACAATAGGGAAATTGCCTATTTAGATGTAAGACTAGTGAAGGATAGCTTTTTACTCATATTTAAATCAGGAATTTTGCATAAAGAGACATATTCTAACAGTTTTCTACATTTTAATAGTGATCATCCTTATAAACAGAAGAAGGTGATAGTAAAGGACCAATTTATAAGAGCCGCATGCATGGTTACCTTATTTGATGCATTCCTGACTGAATGTGAATTGTTGAAAGATATGTTTTTAAAGAGGGGCTACCCATTTGGTCTTGTAAATGAAGTGATGCTTGAAGTTATTAATAAAAGGGAAAAGGGCCACTTCAAAGCTACTTTGGATCAAACTTGTTGGTGGTTTGATGGAGATCTCTCAACCCAATAATGTGGCTAATTTACAGATAATGTGAATTTTGTCATGAATGGGGTTGTAATTGAGGAAAATAAGTTAGAAAGAAAAAAATTTGCTCTGCATTTACTGCATCTTATAATAGGTCTAGTAGGGAGATTGTTAACATTTTATACAAAAATTGGGCGATTGTATCTACATGTAATGAAATTAGACAATGAGTAGGTGAAAAACCCACTATTGTATATAGGAAAGGTTAGTGTCTTAAGAAAATTTTTGAGTCTCACTTTAGGAGACCTCCAATGGGCCATATGAGAAAATGTGGTGCTTGTAACTATTGTGCATATATACTAGAGGGGTTATCCTTTGATATAAATGGTGTCACAGTTAAATTCAATAAGAAATGCTCATGTCAGATGGTCAAAGTGGTATATTGTGCCTTTTGCATGGTTTGCCCCAGTTTCTATATAGGGAAAACTGAAAGAAAGTTAAAGTGTCTGATTTTTGAACATCTTAGAGATATTAGACTTAAGAAAGTCACTAATGCATTGGCCAAATACTGCCATGAATTTGAGGGGCATACTTTTAAATTTACTGTTATTGACACATTTGAGGTTGATTTGAAGGGGGGACCCTGGACCTTACAATTAGAAAGACAAGAGGCTTTATGGCAACTGAGACATAATGCTATTCATTGGCCAGGGATCAATGATGCCTTCTCTTTAACCCACTTTTTGAAATTAAAGGCATTAGAAAGCTGAGACTATGGCCTAGGGTACATGCGCATAGTCCACTTGCTATGTTTTTACATAGTTTATAGTATGTATAACATGCTGTTTTTTATATACACATTTTTTTATATAAATATACATTTTTCATTTAAATGTATTTACATTTTGATACATATTTACTTAAAAATTATATATATATATATATATATATATATATATATATGTTTACTTTATATCCTCAAAATACTGAAATGTCAAAATTCAGTCTTTCGAAGCAATAACGTTGAATTCTTTTGAAACATAGAAAACTCAAAAGAGTGAAATTTAAAATCTCACACCAGAGATTTTGAATTTCGCTCTACTACTGCACACACACACACATACACACACACACACACACACACACACACACACACACACACACACACACCATCCTCCCCACACCAAAACACAAGCTCTCTACCCCTGCACCCCTCACACCCCCCTACTTAAATATTCTAACTCTGAGCTTCCACTACACACAAACACACACACATCACCGCACAAGCTACATTCTGCTCACACACACATCACAGCAACAAAACACGTTAACACACACCACAGCCCTTACCTAAAACCCTTAACACACACACACACTTATCTGTATCTGTAACCACAGCGGAACCTCAGAAGCATGAAATTCAAAACCTCCGGTATTCGAGGTTTTGAAATTTGCCCTCTGAGCTTACACACTTTTCAGGATTCTACTTTATGGGCTCGAAATACTGAATTTCGACATTTCAGTATTTTGAGGATATAAAGTGAACACACACACACATATATATATATATATATATATATATATATATATATATATATATATATATATATATATATATATATATATATATGTATATATATATATATATATATATATATATATATATATATATATATATATATATATATATATATATATATATATAGCTTTTTATAGTATGTATTAATTCTGAATGTGATTTTACTATATAGTATAGTGTGCTTTCTTGTTTCCATACTTTTTATTGGCTGTTTAATTTGAGGGTGGGTGTTTTATTATTTAAATGAAACTTCCTGACAGTGTATCTTTATCTTGATAAAGTCTCTGAATGATCAGAGAAGAATGTGCTTGGTTATATTGTTATATTGTTTTATTTTTTTGGCTATCTAGTGCGAATAAAATAATTATAAGATTCTCGACTGGGTTGTGTCCTGGACCTTTTGCTCATTTTTTGAATTGGTTTGTTTGTTTTTTATTTGGTTTATAGTTAGTTAGTTAGTTAGTTACTTAGTTAGTTAATAAGTTAGTTAGCTAATTTTTAATGTGGAAATCCAATTTGGCAAAAAAAATCTTTTTAGCTAAGGCCAAGGAATGAGACCTCCAAAAATAATATCATAAAACATTTAAAACAGATAATAAAAGAGCAAAAAAAATAGACAAAAATAAACATGTTACATGCAATATACAATAAAACAATGAAAGTTACCTATGTCAGTGATGATAAAAGTTGTAACACTAACAAAGGGTAATTTAAAATAGTAACAGTTGACATTTCTCCAGAAGAAATAAGGTTTTATGGAAGCAACTGGGGTAATAGTACATAGGAGCAATTGTAGAGTAATATGATGAAAAGATGACAACATTTGCTTATTTGGGGTATGTAAAATAAAATTACTAATTTGGTAGGTATACATTTGAATTATGATAGGCTATTGAATTATGAAACAGTCAAGTCTTAGTGAAGAAGAAAAAGTTTCCGTGTCTGGTAAACGCTTTCGTTTAAAAATTAAAATTTTTCCTTCTTTCGCTACTTGGTGTGTATTTACGGAATTATGATAGGCTATCGACTTCTGTTTCCTTGATACGCATCTCATTCTGTTTTCCTCCTAACGTCTTCTCATATTCTTTTGTCTAAATTTGCCCTTTTTAGTTTCCTTATTTGTACCTCCACCTGCAAATACACTTTCCTTTCCTTCTCTTTATACTTTATCTGATAATCTGGTAATATATTATAAAAAGGTCTCAATATAGTATGCTCATACCACTAAGTGTCTCCTTCTGTGTTTATTTATGCTGTTTACAAATTAAATATGTTTATGTTTTTTCTCTTTCTTTCTTTCTTTCTTTCTTTCTTACTTACTTTCTTTCTTTCTTTCTCTTTGTTTACCAGGAACGACCAACTGGGTAATACCCATTTTCAGTGAAGGCCTGGGGAGAAAAACTCCATTTTCTTATATTGCAGTTATATTTCTATTTACATTTATATACAAATTGTAGTCACATGTATACATTCTAAGATTTTATACTGGGGGAAGTTACTAAAGAGAAAGCCCACATGCAACTTAGTGAATTGCACAGGCAGCAGTCATGTATAAAAATTGTTTTGTCATTTCAGTGAGAGGTTGTCAGTATCCTCTTTAAGGAGAGTATTTGATGAGTATCATAGGGTGATCACAAAGTCTTAACCTTCTGATGGACATGTGCAGGACTAGGATTGGTTACAATGTTGTTTAAGGAGTGATTTAAAAGAACTGAGTTTGTCAGAGAGTTTTATTTGTGTGAAGATACTATTCCAGAGTTTAGCAATGTATTGGGAGTAGAGCGAGTCTCCTGCAACATTATTTGACTTATTTGCAAGTAATAAAAATTTGTTACAAGAAAGGAGGTCCCTTGCTGGGCAAACGGACAGTAATAAGTTTTGTATTGAAGGACATTTTCCTGGATGCTGAACAAGTTTGTGTGCTGTAGTTAGTTGTGAATGTGTTAGGTAGTTGTACAGTTCAACCCAGTTTAATTGCTTTAAGCTATGACAATGGTGGGTCCTACAAGGGAGATTGGTGGCATATTTAGCTATTTTATTGTAGCAGTTTCTTTCTTTGAGTATTGTTTAAGTTTATTAGGATAGGAACAGTGTATAAGAGAGTTGGCAATAAGAAGGTGGTGGCTAGAGTTTTTCTTGTAGTATCTTTAAGGAATCCATCGATCCTATAAAGGGAGTCTAATTTCTGGTGTGTAGATTTAATGGTGTGCAGTATATGCTGGTCATATGTGAGATTGTCATCTATTATAAGTTTGCTATGAGTTACAGTTTCAATGACAGTGTTATTTGCTGACTTTATGGTAAAAGATTACTTCTGACTTGGCAGCTTTTTGAGGTAAAACATTAACTTAGTTTTCTTGGGGTTAAGTATGATGCTTGATTCTTTGAGACAGGTTTCTACAGAGGAGAAAGTTTTCTGGGTAATGTTTTTGAGTTATCTATCGTTGAGGCTGCACATATTACTGCTGAGTCATCTGCATACTGAACTAAACTAGCATGGTCTGTAAAGGTGTGATGGTCATTAATAAATATATTAAATAGTTGAGGACCCAAGATAGAGTCCTAAGGGACACCTGTAGTAACTGGTTGAGTGGATGAGTATGTTTGTTGCCATTTAATGGCATGTTGCCTTCCAGATAGGTAACTAAGAAACCATAATAAGGAGTTTTGTGAAAGTCCTATTGAGGAGAGTTGGACAAGCAGTTGCTGGTGTGAGACATTATCAAATACATTTACCAAGTCTAAGAACATGGTGGACACAAGCAGACCATAATTTCTATGTTGGTTTATTATATTGGAAAAATGTAGTAATGCAGTAGTGGTGCTGTGCTGGGGCCTAAAGCCATGTTGTGTTTCTGAGACCAGGTTATTTGAGGTCAGGTGTTGCATCAGCTGTATATGGATACATTTGTCTAATATTTTAGAGAGGGGGGAGGGAAATGCTATCAGTCTGTAGTTATTAATCTCTGTAGATGTGCCAGCTTTGTACAGTGATGCGATGTATGATTTTTTTCCAGAGAGATGGGACGTATCTTTCTGCTATGGACCTATTAATTAGTATGGACACAGGGAAGGCTATGCCTTCTGCAACTATTTTCAGGTATTCTGATGCTAGTTGGTCTACAGCTATGGAAGTAGTTTTTAGTTTAAGGAGAATTTCATTATGAGAGAGGTATGTACTAGACTAAAACTGACGCGCTATTTGTGGTTTTGATTGGACAGGGATGGGGGCATGTGTATTAGTGTCTAAGAGAGAGAGAGAGATAATATTGTGTGCATAACGTAACAATTAAACTGTGTGGGGATAGAATCTGTGGTATCGTCAGTGTTTGGAAATGGACTAGCGGTCTTGCCAGTTTGAACTAGTTTATTTAGTGATGACCAAAAATTTCTGGGTTGTTTTTATATTTGTCTTGTAGGTTGGTATTGTATGTTGCTTACCCTGTTTGAAATGAAGTTTCATAAGGTTTCTAAGATGTCTAAATTGCTGGAAGGCATTTTGAGTTCTATGTTTATACCAATTTTTCCAGGCTTTATCCATTTTTATCATTTTTTTTGTTGTTTTTTTTGTTTGTTTCTTTTGTCAGCCATTTATTTGGGGTTGGACTTTACTCTTTTATTACATACTGGTGCTAGATTATTTAAGGTTTGTGTAAGAATACGTTATTTAGGTATTCTACAGCAGTATCTAATGGAATTGTTCAAAATACATTCCAATTATATTTTTTAGTGTTTCATTGAAAATATCTTTGCTGAAATTGTTTGTATTTCATATATGATTATAGATACTATGTTTATCTAGGTTATGGTGAGGTCTAATAATATATGTTGGTATGTGGTCACTTATGCTATCTGAGAGGCATCCTACTTTTGTCAGTTTGTATGGTTTGTAAGAATCCAGTCTAATGCTGAGTGCCTCCCTGAAGTTTTATTGATTCTTGCAGGTGTAGTTATTGATTGCCTGAAGTTGTACAAGTTTATTGATTCAGTAGAAGTAAAGAATTTATGAGTTGCTAGTCTATATTTAAGTCTCCAAGTATTACAGTTTCATAGTTAATTTGTTGATATATCTATTACAGGATGCTTTCAGCACTATCAGCATTATTCCCTGGTGGTTTATAAATTGCTGTTAAACATATAGTTTTCCTATTGTTGATTTTTAGGACTGTTATTAGAAGTTCAGGGTTGTTAAACGTGGGTCTTTCCTATGGGAATGAGGTGATAGGGATTTGTTATAGATTACTACACCACGTGCACATTTTGTCTGTCATGGCTGAATATTGTATCTGGGGGAGGGGGAGCTCATTATCCTTTATTTCTTCCCTTTATTTATAATTTCTTCATTTTCATTCATTACAGTCCATATTGGTATACAGTCAGCAAAACTTATAATTTTCCTTCCTCCTTGTGTTTTATTTAATCCCTCTGAAATTTACAAATAATACATTTGTGTTTTAGTATTGCTCTTACATATGAATCTGTTTCTATATCCTGACAAACTTTGTTATTTCTCTGCATGATTCAATATATTTAGATATTTTCACAAGGTTATAATTAAAGATGCCTATAACTGCAATAACCATACTAAATAGCACAATATGGCACATCCATATATTTTATGTAAGAAGAAGCCATGCCATGAATGGACACTTGTAAGTATTGTTGTCATATTGGAAGACAACACAGAGTAAGGAAAGCAAACATAATACGTTGGCAATGAGATTTCTACACCATCTGTAAACAATCAAGCTCAGTCTAAGGGAGTCCTAAACACAGGATGTTATTGTAGTCCTTGTGAAGGCCCAGCTAGCTGGAATTTTGTAAATAATTCTGTTATTTGTAAATAGTAATATGGTTTGAATTCTTGTCTTACAAATGTAAGAAAACTATGTGTTATGTTAAACTGTATGTTATTTGCTGAGCTTGAAGAATGTAACCACATTGTACCCTACTGGAAAAGAACAGACTTAACTTGCAAACTGTAAGAAAATAAGTGAATTGTTTACGATGCTGTTTATCTCAGCTAGGAGTCAGAATGTCTGCAGATAGAAAATTTGTCTATTGTCTGGAAACAGAAATAATTACAGGTTTCAAAGGTAAAAGTGTGTAACTATTTTATGACTTCCAGTTCCAGGTGAACTTCTAAGAGATATTTATTTTTGATACAGAGGTGCTAACATTTTAAGTTTCTGTTAGCCTGGAAACTGAAGGCAGAGGTGTCAAATAGTGATATCATCCAGCTAAACCAGCAGTAATGCGTATTATTTATTTAAGAACTATCTCTCAGAGAAATTCTGTGCATTTTGTTATTTGTCATTGGACCTAGAAAGATCCTCTCATCGGCACTTCTCATCTATATTTTCCTGGCTTTGTAAGTAAGTCATTTATGGCATAGTATCTGTTAAGATATACAAAGGAATACAGTAAAGAATAGTGTAGATGTTTTCTGTATTTATCTGAGACTGTCCTGCAATGTTGTTTTAAAATATTTCCTGTTATTCTGAACTCTGTTGTCACTGTGTTGAGTTATTGAGTATTGTCTTGTGGTTGTATTATTTATTGTTAAATATATTTAAACCTTTTAATAGAAGATAGGTTTGTTTACAGATATTTAAGCTCTTAGAGTACTTGGATATGTATTTGGTGACACTGTACAGGCCACTCCTAAATAGCCTTAGTCTTGGACACACACCATTTGGATAATACTAACATTACACAGAAGAATTGGTTATCCTTTGTGAAGGACCATAAAGTATCTGATAAAGGATGGTTGGTGGCAATGATCACTACCTTATAGTCTGGGTAGAAGGGGACATAGCTAGTAAACCTGTACCAGCCCTTCCCAGGAGTGTCTGTGTGTTTTATATAAATCAAATCTCAATGTGTGTGTGTGTGTGCGTGTGTGTGTGTGCGTGTGTGTGTGTGTGTGTGTGTGTGTGTGTGTGTGTGTGTGTGTGTGTGTGTGTGTGTGTGTGTGTGTGTGTGTGTGTGTGTGTGTGTGTGTGTGTGTGTGTGTGTCACGGACAAGAAGAACTAGTTGGACAGAGAAGGTGCTGGAAGTTTTGGCTTGACCACTCAGTTGAGATTTTAACCCAATAGCTGTGCCAGTGGGGAGTCTTATTGGGGATCTGGAGAGAGATGGAAGAACCAGCCAAAGACTGACTTTGATCTTTGTGTGCTCTTAAGGGAAATTGTACTTTACTGTGTGTATACTTGTCATCCTCCCAATGTGCACATCTCTCACTGGTATTAATGGTGAGGATTGAGGATCCTTAATTACTGGGCCAGTGCAGGGGCATCATATATTAATTGTTTGGCAGTGGTTGGATAGCCACATCACATATTAATTGGCTTGCAGTGGTGTGGATATTGAGTTCCTGTAGCTGGTGTACAATAATCACTGAAGGTGTTTTGTACTCTTAATCAGCCATGCAGTGAACATTCAGAGTTCATATCACAAATCTTTTATTTCTTTTATTAGCTTAGTTAGTCAGGGAGAGCAGGCAAGCATGTCAGCAGAGGGGTATGGCAAGCTGACAAGGAGCCACTTGGCTGAGATGTGTGAGGCTAAAGGACTGCTGCATGCCAACCTAAGGCAGATATGATTGCAGCTTTAGTCACAGCTGTATTAGAGAATAGCAACCAGGAGAACAATCAGACTGGCTGTGGAGATGTGCAATCCAGAAAATGGACAGCTCTACCTTTCCACAGAGGACTTAAAAATCCATCTGGAGTTAAAGAGACTTGAGTTGGAGTGCAAGTGTTTGGAAATAGAAGCAGCAGAGAGACTGAGGAAAATTAGAAACTGTGATGCCTGGATACTGAGGAGAAGGAGTGGCAGAGGCAACATGAAAAGGAGATGCTGACTCTTTGCCAGAGTCATGGAGGTAATGGGGAAGGGAGTAACTGAACCCCAGAAGCAATAAAGGTCAGTAAATTTCTTCCACAATTTACAGAGTGGGATAATTTTGATAGTTTCATTCATGTGTTTGAGAGGGTATGTAAACAGTATGATGTTGACCAAGGGCCCTTGGTATGGTTCCTGACCCCCTTACTCCATGGTAAGGCTGTAACTCTTCTTTCCAAACTGTCCGATAATGACTATTTAAATTATAATGTTGCAAAAAACTGTTTGCTAGAATGTTTTAAGTTAACATCTGAAGCTTATAGAAAAAATGTTTGTGAGCATAGATGCAAGGCAGATGAAAGTGTGTGTGACTAATTTTGCTGAACTAAAGACTTATTTTCATTAGTGTATGAGTGGATGTCAGGTCACTCAGGTCACCACTTTTGAAGGGCTGGCAGACTGTTTGGTGAGGGAACAAGCCCTTAGCACTTTGCCTGAGGACATGAGAATCTGGTTAGCTGATACACAATGCCTTAATATAGATGAGTTGGGGAAGACGGGAGACCTATAACTAGCAAGCAAGGTGTCCCTGCACAGGAAAGGGGCACTCAGTGCTGCTCATGGGTGTAAGGGAACCCATGGTGGGAAGCCCAGACTGCCCTAACAGAGTCTCTCAGTAGCAGGGGAAGCCACAAGTCCAGGTACACTTCCAGGACCTATCGTTAAATGTTTTAAATGCAACCAGTGGAGCCATGTAGCATATAGATGTCCATGGAGGCAAGGTGGGGAACAAAAGGTGGGAGAGCCAGTAAGTGAGAATGACAAAATGCCAACAGTAGGTTGTCTTAAGACAACAAGGGTTCCAAACTACCACACTGCAGATATCCTGATAGGGAATGATTTTGGTAATGCAGTACCATGTGTTCATGCAGTTACATGCAGTCAGGCTTGGAGACAAACATGTGGGTCTGGTAGCCTGGGGGAGACCCAGACAGACTGCACACTTGCAGCCAGGACTGGTGAGGTGGCTACATCAAGGAGGGAGCTACCCTGTAGCAGTGAGACTGAAGGTGAGCCACAGCTGCTTGGACAGAATGACTGCAAGGGCAGAGGTGAGTAGTAGTACCCAGGCTGACAGTGAGGCACCACTGTCAGAGGATACCAGACTTCATGTGGAAGAGGAGCTGGGAAGGGTTACAAAAAGAGAGTTGACACAGGCTCAGCTCTCAGGCCCTACATTACAAGGCTTGAGAGAGGTAGTTAGTGAGGCACCTGATTTTCAAGGGATAGGGGAATCTGTATAGAGAGTGGACCCCTGAGGGAGGGCTACAGGGTGAGAGAATACAGCAGTTGGTAGTTCCCAGAGCCTACCATCTGGCACTTCTAGCCATAGCCCATGATATTCCCTTTGCAGGTCATATGGGCATAAAATGTACAAAGACATATTATGCAGAACTTCTATTGGCCTTGGATTTCCAGAGATGTAACAGGGTAATGCAGGACCTGTGAGCAGTGCCAAAATGTAGACAAGGCAGGAGACAAGGTGAAAGCTCCTTTGATGCCTTTGCCTGTGATTGAGGAGCCATTTCAGAGGGTAGCTATGGATATTGTGAGGCCTCTGAGTAGCCCAAGTTCCACAGGGAAAATGTATATCCTAGTGGTAGTAGATTATGCTACTAGATACCCTGAGGCAGTGGATCTGTCCTACATTGAGGCAGAAAAGGTGGCAGATGCTATGTTACAGATTTTCAGCAGGGTGGGTTTCCCAAAAGAAATACTGACTGACAGAGGTGCCAATTTCATGTCAGACCTGCTGGCTTGTCTGTGTAAGTACTGTAGGGTGAAGCATCTAAAGAGCCCCCTACCATCCCCAGACTAATGGGCTTGTTGAGAGGTTAAACTCTACACTCAAGACTATGGCATTTGCAGACCAGTTTAAGAGGGACTGGGACAAATATCTGCCCCATCTGTTGTTTTCTTACAGAGAGGTGCCCCAGAAATCTACAGGTTTTTCACCCTTTGAGTTGCTGTGTGGGCATAGGGTGAGGGGGCCTCTAGATTTAATTTGAGATGAGTGGGACGGTGAGTGTGAATCTCACAAAGAATCTGTTGTGGCATATGTCTCAAGCCTCAAGACAAGGCCAGTGGCAGCTGGTGACTTCAAATTAAAGGGGAGCTGCAGGAGACAGCTGAATGGGTGAGGCCAATGGGAAAGGGTGTGACCAACTAGAAAGGGGTGGATCTATTCTCAAAACCACAACAACTGGAACTTTAATTAAATACACTGCCCTGGGTGCCAAACCATCATTACGAAAGTCCAATCAAGACAAAATGAAGTGCAGAAGAAAAAATATTTCAATGCATTGGCTACATGACAGCTTACTTAATATCTAGATGGAAACACAAAGGTTGTGAGGTATGAAAAAATAAATTACTTTTTAACTACATTACTGGAATGCCAGTCAAAATAGAGTATAAAAAAAACAAGCAGCACTCAACTCAAACCACTTCTCCTTGCACTGCAGTTCTAATTATAATTTATATTCAGCTTTATAAAATTATCAAGTAACATGCTGAAAGTAGCAATCTCTGAGATGCCCCCACTTGTAAAAATGTTTCTTATCCAAAAAAGACCTGCTGCCTGACAACAACTATTTACTTTTTCATGGGGAAGACATGATCAAAGTAAAAAAATGAACAGCAAACAAGAAACGAGCTAAAGATAAATTGCTTAATGGGTTACTGCACTAGTTATGGACCACACATGATAGATTGGCATTCTGTTTAATTTATGGGTAAAGCCTGCAAAGAGGACTGCAAGTCTCCAACAAATGTAATGAGCTTCTGAAAATACTGTAATCCTGTCCTTTATTACAAATACTGTCATATGCATTTCAATATCTAAGGCTTATACGTTATCTGGTTATGTGAATATTCTCTGCATGGCAACAACAAAAAGCCTTTCAATGTTGGTAATTCTTAAGTATACTTACATCTTACAATCTTCGATAAGCTTACCTGATGGTCTTTAAAGCATTGCTACTTAAACACAGAGCAACAGGGCACTGTGACAGCATGCATTTTCTGAATAATAAGAAGCATAAATCAACAGTATAAAAATATGACAGAAAACCAGAATATTCAGCAAAATCAAGGACAAATGAAAAGCCGCTGTCGTACTTGTGTCTACCTTGGATGTGGGAATACTCTGCACACTTACATTGCATAACTGCTCCTTGCCTTGCTTGGACACATCCAGAGTCACTGCATGAGGGAGTGGGGTGCAGCAAGTATGTCACAATTTGAAATGTCTCTGGCTGATGGTGATGGCTCTGACACTCATAACTCTCAACCTCACAGCAAGAAATCTGGACAAAGCCATACATAGAAGTGGGACACAGGCCGAAAAATAAGGACAATTTTTAAATATTGCTCTTATAAACTTAGAAAGATAATAGAATAGTAGTAGGTCTTGCATTAGTATGACATTTCTGAAGGGTATGAAATCTGAAACTCAAATGTCTGCCATTATTTTCTAACTTCAATCTTTAATGATTTGCCACTAATTTGCCAGAAAACCACAATTTTATGAAAAACAGACCAAAAATGTGATTCAAAAATATAAAATTTCCACACGATACAGCATGGAACCTGTCAAAGGAGGGACACCTTTTTAATATTAGTACTGTTAACTTGAGCAGCAGACAAAATAAAAGAATCTACATGCATTTCTGAAATAAAAGTACTTTATAACTCTGATCATTACAGTTATTTATAATTGTAAACACTCCATATGTTCTTCCAAAACTGCCATTTTGTGGAGGGATTATTAGGAGGAGAGCAACATTTTAAGCCAAAACTGGGGACAGTTGAGAAGTTAGGATATTCCTAATTCTATAAAGTGATTTATTTGCACGTACCTCTCAACCTCTTAATGCAGGAAATCTGGATAAGGCCAAATATATTGGGTGAACATACAAACAGTACTAAAATTGCCTTTTTTATAAACTTAAGACAGTTGATAGAATAACAGGTCTTGCTTTAGCATGCATTTTCTGAAGGTTATGATGTTTGAAACTCAATGTCTGTCATTATTTAGTGACTTCATTCCTAAATGATTTGCCAGAAAACCACAAATTTTATGAAGAAGAAACCAAAAATAATAAGAAAAAAATCTATTAATTCTGCAAAAATCTGGACAATTGAGAGGTATAGTTCAGCCAGGGCTGTCTTTGAGTTTGCTGCCCTTCCCCCCTCACAAAATCATGGTTGAATGGAGTCTCCCCCATGCAGTCATTCCAATCTCCCATTCCTTGGTTATTTTGCCACATTTACCATAAACACTGTAATGTGCATACTGCTTTGCTTCTGTGATGATTTGGATTTCATTTAAAGGTTTTATTTTGCATTTTACACCACAAACACTAATAGATAGCTGCTAAACAAAGCAATGCAGTCTCACAATGAAAATAGACTTAGCATTAAAACTTCTCTGCCCTTGAAACTCACATTCATTGAAACAGCATTGAAACCCACATTCAAAGAAAATGCATTTTGTCAGTGGCAGATAAAGATGAACTTTGGGCTGTTTTCAAATCATAGACCCCTTGCACACGAAACATAAACGTGCTCTTTGATACACCTTCCTGACTGTATTAAATTATATTCCTTGTACAATACAGTACACTTATTAGAAGGCATTTTAAATTTATTGTTTTGAACATTTTTCCAGTCCCCAACAATGAAACAAAATGCATGCACCAATAATGACAAAACTGCCCAGTTCAGAACATTTCCATCATAAAAGTCTAATCAAACTTCTGCAGTCCACCAGTATCAGTAAATATTCACAATCTATGAAGAAGTAAAAGTCATCTAAATAATTCCACATTAAAGAAATTTGTAACTAATGAAGAGGTTGTTGCTAGCAAACAACTTTATATTTCATTGTTTCATCTACAAGTAAAGTGCCTGTTGCCCTTGAGGAATAAATTGCCTATGTTGCATTAAGAAAATGATAAGCTAGTAATATTGCAATAGGGAATGGATGTCAAACTGATAACAGGTTTATAGTTACTAGGTATCTTCGTCAAAAAGGATTGCCACATCCACCCCCTTTACAACACAATACAGTATCAGCAATGCATCTACCTACTGTGGTAGTAGAACACACAGCCTTCTGCATCAAAAGCAAGTACACTACCTGTTGTGCTATTAACAATGCAAGCCAACTCAGCATAAGCAGCACTAAACGTTTGTTCTCCTGCAGCTCTCAGCTCCTTGTAAAATCTACTAGACACTCAGTTGTATCTCTGAACTTTGCAGCACAAGAAATCTGGAAAAAGCCAAAATTTATTGGGGGGCAGGGACAAAAGCCCCAAAACCAGGGACACATTTTAAAGATTACTTGTATAATGTTGGAAAGTTGCTAGAAAAAAATGTTGTGCTATCACCATACATTTCCCTACCAAGTCTTGAACCCAGGACCCTGTGCAAAACAGTCAGAGCAACATACCACTACGCCAAATCAGCTGTCATGTAAAAGAGTGGAAGACTGAAACTTAAATGGATACCATTTAGTGCATTCAGTTCTCTCCATAGCTGTCAACCGCTTAGCAAAAACACCTACACAAAGCCAATAATGGGGCAATACAGCCCCCAAACATATTCAGTGAATTCAGTTCTCACCATAGCTCTCAACCTCTTAGCAAATAAGAAAACTGAAACTTAAATGGATACCATTTAGTGAATTCAGTTCTCTCCATAGCTGTCAACCTCTTAGCAAAAACACCTACACAAAGCCAATAATGGGGCAATACAGCCCCCAAACATATTCAGTGAATTCAGTTCTTACCATAGCTCTCAACCTCTTAGCAAATAAGACCTGGACAAAGCTAATAATGGGGGAATACAGCCCCCAAACATATTCAGTGAATTCAGTTCTCACCATAGCTCTCAACCTTAGCACAATAAACCTGGACAAAGCCAATAATGAGGGAATGCAGTCCCAAAAATAGAGACAAATTTCAAATATCCATCTTATAAACTTAAAAAAATGCTAGAATAAAAGGTTTTCTGTTACCATGTACTTTCTGAAGAATATGAAGTCTGAAATTCAAATGCCTGTTATTTTTATGTATTTAACATTTGTTAACCAGGAAAGTCTGACTTGGAACAAAAGCCAATTTTACATTTGTTAACCAGGAAAGTCTGACTTGGAACAAAAGCCAATTTTCAGCAGAAGCCCAGGGAGAAACCCCTCCAGACTCGTGTCTTTGTAAGATGGGAGGACATGCAGACTCCACACAGAAGGCACCCCAGACAAGAATCAAACCAGAGAAACTGTAGCTGTCAGACAATAATGATATCACTGCACTACTGACTGTGTAAGGAAACAAAAATACAGAAACCACAGATTTTATGAGGAACAGAACAGAAGAAATATGAGGCAAAAAGCTGCAATTTTTTTTCAAATGGTGGTGGGTAGGGAATTCAGGCCCTTGCCACCTGCACCCAAGGTACAGGGCTCAAGCCTGAGGTATTCTCTACTCACCACCATGTGTTCTCTCTAGCCACCAGTATATAGCAACTGGGGCATTTTACACACACACGCAACTGGGGCATTCCACTCACACAAACACACACACACACACACACACACACACACACACACACACACACACACACACACACACACACACACACACTTCCCAGTCACATTCAACGCTAACAGCTACACACAGTGCAGGTTCTCAGCCTGTTTCAGTCCTGTCCTGCACAAGCTAACAGCTGGTTTCCCTTTCCCCACAAGAAGGCTCAACTGTTTCCCTGCAAGAGTAGGTTCCAGCCTGCAGACAATGAAGTCTGGAGCGCTTCTGTTCTATGTGGTTATCACCACACAGACATCTGGGCATCTTCAGGGCAGAGATGCCTTTCCCCCTATCTGGACTGCTGACACAGCAGTTTGGAGTTCTGTGAGTTCCAGGAACTCTAAGCATGCATGAGCTGAGTTCTGGGACTTCATGATTTGTTTTGTTTTATTTTCTTTCTACAGGGCGTGTTCTGGGACTTCGCAATTTGTTTTGTTTTCTTTCTACAGGTGGGGGGCTGCAGTCCTGCAGTCCTATAGCATGAGCTGCCCCTGGACAAGGCTCAGCGAACTCATGGGCTTGGGCCAGGAGGACCTGGCAGAAGTCCAACAGCAGAAAAAGGTCTGGTATGACAGGAATGTTCAAGCTAGAGAGCATGCTGTAGGGCAGCAAGTAATGTTTCTCATTCCTGTCAGACACAACAAGCTGCAGGCAGCTTGGGAGGGATCCTAAAAGGTGGTAAGGAAAGTCAGTGATGTGAACTGCATGGTAGAACTGCTAGGTAGGAGGCAGGGCCACAAATTTTACCATGTTAACATTATGACACTTTACCAGGATAGGGAGGCCCTTGTGCTGAGTGTTTGAGTGGACCGTAGGAGGAGTCTGAGGGAGATCTGGTGACTGATCTCCTCAGTGAGGCTCAGACTGATACCTCAGTGAAGGAGTAGCAATGTCTCAGCAGCTATCTCCTACCCAGAGTCAAGAAATCTGAGCAGTGTTACAGGAGTTTGGGGACATGTTTACTGGGAAACAGGGTGCACCCACCTGGTGCAGCACCATTTAGATACAGGAACCCAAATGCCAATTAAGCAGGCCCCTTATAGAGTGCCTGAGAGAGTCAAACAGACTCTGAAGGAGGAAATACAGGAATTTTGGAACTAGGGGTAATTCAGGAGTCAAGCAGTCCCTGGGCCTGCCCAGTGGTGCTGGTACCAAAGAAGGATGGCAGCACCAGGTTCTATGTGGCCTACAGGAAATTATATAGTCATACAGAGTCAGATGCTAACCCCATGCCTAGGATAGATGAAGCCCTAGAGCAGCTGTGTGGGGCTAAGTATCTTACCACCATTGATCTTACCAAGGGTTACTGGCAGGTGCCCTTGACTCCCAGTGCTAGAACAAGGTTAGCCTTTGTGACTCCTTTTGGCTTGTATGAGTTCACAAAGATGCCCTTTGGGATGAAAAATGCCCCAGCAACTTTCCAGAGGCTTGTAGATCATACCCTAGCAGGTGCAGGAGATTTCTCCCTTGTTTACATAGATGATATTACCATCTACAGCCATTCCTGGCAAGAGCACCTTCAGCATGTCAGGGAGGCACTGGGCAGATTACAGAGGTCAGGGTTGAACATTAAGTCCAGCAAATGTCAGGTGGATAGGGCAGAGGTCTCCTACCTAGGACGTAGAGTGGGGAGTGGTAAGATCAGGCCAGAACCTCACAAAGTGGAAGTCATTCAGGCATGGTATGCACCTGTTGCCAAAAAACAGATGAGGGCATTTTTGGGAACAGCAGGGTACTACAGAAAGTTGGTCCCCAGTTATAGTACCATAGCTGCTCCCCTCACAGACCTGACAAGGAAGAACAAGCCAGATAAGTTAGTGTGGACCCCAGCATGTGAGCAGGCATTCCAGAAGGTTAAGGGAGCTTTGGGAGGATCCCTGTGTTAACCAGTCCAGATTACAGCAAAGAATTTGTTGTGCAGGTGGATGCTTCAAACCATGGGGTGGGGGCTGTACTTAGCTAAATTTCTTCAGAGAGAGAAGAACACTCAGTGGTTTATCTCAGTCATAGGCTGCAACCCAGGGAGGAATGTTATGCAGCTGTAGAAAAGGAATGTCTAGCCATAGTATGGGCACTGCTGAAACTTCAGCCTTATCTGTATGGAAGAAAATTCACTGTAATTACAGACCACAATCCCCTAACATGGTTGCATTGAGCCAGCCAGCAAAATGCCAAATTACTAAGGTGGAGTCTAGGGTTGTAAGCATATGATATGATGGTGCATCACCGCAGTGGAGCTACCAATGCCATCACAGATAGGCTCTCAAGACAGAGAATGGGGTAAGGTATTTTCAGATAGGCTCATCCCTCTCAAGCAATGTTTCTCAAGGGCCACTTGAAAAACTATCTTGAGTTCTCATGGGGTGGAGAATTGTGATGGCTGTCAGCCCAGCTAGCTGAAATTTTGTAAATAATTCTATGTTATTTGTGAATAGGAATATGGTTTGCATGCTTGTCTTACAAATACAAGAAAACTATATGTTATGTTAAACTGTATGTTATGTGCTGAGCTTCAAGAATGTAACCACAGTGTACCCTACTTGAAAAGAACAGAGTTAACTTGCAAACTGTAAAAAAATAAGTCACTTGTTTGCAATGGTGTTTATCTCAGCTAGGAGACAGAATGTCTGCAGCTAGAAATTCTTTCTATTGTCTGGAAACAGAAATAATTACAGGTTTCAAAGGTAAAAGTGTGTAACTGTTTTATGACTTCCAGTTGCAGGTGAACTTCTAAGAGATAATTATTTTTGATACAGAGGTGCTAAAATTGTAAGTTTCTGTTAGCCTGGGAACTGAAGGCAGAGGTGTCAGTTAGTGATGTCATCCAGCTAACCCAGCAGCAGTGAGTATTATTACTTTAAGAACTATCTCTTAGAGAAAGTGTGTGTATTTTGTATTTGTCTTTGGACCTAGAAACATCCTCTCATCAGCACTTCTCATCTATATTTGCCTGGCTCTGTAAGTAAGTCATTTATGCCATAGTATCTCTTAGATATAGATAGGAATACAGTAAAGAATAGTTTAGATGTTTTCTGTATTTATGTGAAACTGTCCAGCAATATTATTTTAAAATATTTCCTGTGATTCTAAACTTTGCTGTCACTGTGTTGAGTTACTGAGTATTGTCTTGTGCTTTTATTATTTATTATTAAATATATTTGAACCATTTAATTGTGGCTGATTTGTTTAGAGATATTTAAGCTTTTAGAGTACTTGCATATGTATTTGGTGACACTGTATAGGCCACTCCTAAATAGCGTTAGTCTTAGACACACTTACCATTTGGATAATAGTAACATTACACAGTAGAATTGGTCACCCTTTGAGAATGGCCTTAAAGTAGCTGATAAAGGATGGTTGGTGGCAGTGATTAATACCTTATAGTCTCAGCAGAAGGGGGCATAGCTAGTAAACCTGTGCCAGGCTTCCCCAAGAGTGTCTGTGTGTTTGTATATAAATAAAATCTCAAGGTGTGTATGTGTCAGCTACGTGGGCTGGGACACAAAGGACTGGTTGGACAGAGAGGGTGCTGGAAGTTTTGGGTTGACCACTCTTAACCCTATAGCTGTGCCAGTGGGGAGTCTTACTGGGGATCTGGAGAGAGAGGGAGAAACCAGCCCCAGATTGACTGTGATCTCTGTGTGCTGTTAAGGGAAATTGTACTTTACTGTGTGTGTACGTGTCATCCCCCCAATGTGCATATCACTCACTGGTGTTAATGGTGAGGATTGAGGCTCCTTAATTACTGGGTCAGTGCAGGGGCATCACAGTCCAGTCAAAAGGAGAGAGACCAAGGTATGAAAAATAGCCAAGAAGTCAGCTTGAGGTAAAAGTTAGTTAATCATGAAGCTGTTGTGCACTTGGGAATAAGATGATCTCACAACTGAAGAAATTGTGTCCCTAGGTGTCAGCCTACCATTTAAGATTATATCTAGCTTATGCACATCTTGGCTATTTTTCATACCTTGGTCTCTCTCCTTTTGACTGGACTGTGATGCCCCTGCAACAGATGTTTCCCTGAATGAAGTATGCATTGCCATGACCTCAAGTTTTGGAGGTGTTAAGTTTAAACAGATTATGAATAAGCTATGAATATATGGCCTCAATGTAATAAGTAACGGAATACATGGATGCTATGTCAGCCTGTGGAACAGAAAGGAAGCCCTGCATGTCATCAGTAACTATGGTATTATAAGACCCTATTCCTTATAAGGTGTCTCAGTGGAATCATATAAACAATGAACAATAAAGGGCATAAGATAGAACTCTGTGGTATTTCCCAGTTAAGGAAAGACAAAAGATATATTGGTGCCAAAGCAAAAGTTCTGAGTCTGTCCAGAATGGTAAGAGATAAACTACTATAACACCATACAGGAGATGCCACATTAAGTTCATACATGCTCAAGCACAATGCCATGGTCAACAGTGTCAGACACAGCAGATAAAGCCAGGGTTATCAATGCCAAAGAGTACTGGTGATTTTCAGCCAGTAACAAATCACTGACTCCTCAGATAAGTGAAATCTCTGAACTGTGATGAATGTGAAACACAGACTGAAAAAGATCAATGAGCCTTTGACTGTAAGGTGAATCTCAAGATGCTGAAAAGCAACATTCTTAATAACCTTTCCCATAAAAGAAACTTAGAGACTGAGCAGCAGTTATCAAAGATGTAGGGATCCCAAGAGAGTTTATTATGTTACAATTAACAAAGACCTCTTTAAAGGCTTATGGGGAAAATGCCTCATTGAAGAAACCAAGATGTGAAATATCTCTGGAACAACATCAAGATTGTCCAGGACAACTTTTGATGAAAAAAGGTCCAGCCCGCCTGTCAGTGGTTGCATACTTGAGATAATAGTAATGAGTTCATCATAAATGGGAATGTGAAACACCTTCAAGGAAGAGGGTGTTGGGAAGCCAAGGCTGCAGTAATTTTCCTTAGGGTCAAGTGGCAACAGAGTAGACTTGATAGCAGCAATGTTTTCAGCAAAAAAATGCATTGTGAAGCAGAATAAGTTCTTCTAGTTGCAAGACAGGCTGGACTGAACAAATCTTCCACAACATGGAAGAGAATAGCTGTCTGGTAAACCACTAATGAGATTTCTGTGGACAGGAAGGCTGCCTTCTTAAGAGTGAGCTCACCCTGTTATGTAGCATTCTGCTCATCCGTGTCAGGTTTGTCACTCCACAAACCCATGAAATGCCAGTGATGTTCCAGTGCAGCAACCTTCTTATTGTAGGAGGTGAAGATCATGGTCATGACAAGGCTTGAACCTTTTATAAGATACAGTTTGTGTATGACTTGGGACCAGAAGTCAAGTACCATGGACAAAGACCTATTAAAGTCACTGACCATGACATCATGACAGCCAGTATCATCATCTAAAAGAAGCTGAAAGAGTAAGGAAGAAACTGTTTTAGGGAGGGACATGATTAATAGCACAAATCATTTTCAGCTAAAAAATCAGTAAGACTGTAGGATGAAAACACCAAGTTGTAGTGTACAAGGAAGTGACAAAGCTAAGAAACTGCTTACCCAGGCAAGACTGGTGTCTTCATATTCAGTACAAAGATCATATCAGGAGTAAGTCCTAATCTATTCAGTTGCATAACTAATAATCTAAACAAGCCCAAACCCTTTCATCATGCAACTGAATTCTTGGGCAAAAGCCATCAACTCATTGTTGATCTTTAAATTTCTAGTCTCCCACCAGGACACAAGTGCTCTTCAGCAATTACATTCTGCTTGCTGAGCACACTCAAGCAAATCTGCAGTCTGCGACTACCACTCCACCCATACAGTATAAGAAGGAATCAGTACTGCAAACAAAACAAGGATATACATTTTGAGCCTCAAGAGCAGGAGCACACTCAAGCAAATCTGCAGTCTGTGGCTACCACTCCACCCATACAGTATAAGAAGGAATTGGTACTGCAAACTAAACAAGGATATACATTTTGAGCCTCAAGAGCAGGAGCACACTCAAGCAAATTTGCAGTCTGCGGCTACCACTCCACCCATACAGTATAAGAAGGAATCAGTGCTGCAAACTAAACAAGGATATACATTTTGAGCCTCAAGAGCAGGGTCAGTCCACCCAGGCATTCTACTTGTATGTTTTATGAGAGGGAAGCTATTACATTAGCAGTATTTCTTAGTAGTTCTCAGCTTGCTAATAAAACTGACTGTTGTAGCCTTGTGTTCTCCCCCCCAGCTAGTACAGTAATCCTAACTGTCCAATAGACAGTGTCCATTTAATTCAGATCATTGTGACTAAATTAACAATCAAGCAGTCCTCTCAACACTTTCTGCCTTAGTTTGTATCACTTGGAGGCCCACCTGTTTATTTGCATCTTAGGTTCATAGGTTCATAGGTTGGTACTAGGCTATCAGCCCTAGGGCCTATACAAGCCTAGCCATAACAATTCCCTAGCTATTTCTTCCCACATTATTTACTTTCCTGGACCCCTGTCTAGCAGGGCGACTGACGTGATCCCTGGGGTGAATTTCCTTTCTCCCATCCAAACGTCAAGGTTCCTCTTGAAGAGGTCCAAAGAGGCACTCTGTTTGACATGTATGGGCAATCTATTCCAGAGTCTGGGGAGTCTCTGGGTCAGGAACCTATCCCTCCAGCATGTTTTGTTTATTGTGATGACAAGGTTTAGATCCCTGGAGCGTGTAGCTCTGAGGGATTGGGATTTCTTTAAGTGTAGCATGTCCAACAGCTCTGGGTTTGACATGGCCTTGTATGTTAAGCAGAGATCGCCTCTGAGTAGACGATATGCGACAGAGTATAGCTGGAGTTTTTAAGGCGGTCAGCGAGGGGCATCTGCTTTAGGCCTGTGATTCTTTTAGTGAGGTATTTCTGAGGCCTTTCCAGTTGTTGCAGATGTCTTCAGAGGTACATACCAAATGGGCGTTGTATTCTATAATGGGTCTAATGAGGGATGAGTACAGTGGGACAATGACCTCCTTTTTCTGGATGAAAAGCCCTTCGTGATGAGGTGTGCCACATAGAAGGATTTCCTGACTGTTGTGGCGATGTGGTTATCGAAGGTGAGACCACTGTCCACCTGTGTCCCTAAGTCTCTTATCACACTTTCTGTGTTTAGTGTACTGCCACCTATATGGTAATTCATGGATACATGTTTTTTCCCAAAGGGGATAACAATACATTTCTTGGCATTGAGCTTGAGCCCATGGCTCTGGCACCAAGCATCTGTTTCTGTAAAGCCCTTTTGTAGAGTATCCACATCATTTGGGGATTCAATAATGGCTCCCAGTTTGCAGTCATCTGCAAACTTTGTTAGCCAGAGTCCCTTAGTGTTGACCTGTACTTCAGAGAAGTAGATGCCAAACAAGAGCAGCCCCAGGACTGAATCCTGAGGTACTCCACTTGTCACTTGTCTGGAGCTGGATTTGGAGTCGGCTACTTTTACAGTGTGGGTTCTATCAGTAAGCCATTTAGCAACCCATTGGGTAACATAGGGATTAATACCCAACTTAGTAAGTTTATCTATGATTCCAGAGTGGGGGATGGTGTCAAAGGCCTTGGCAAGGTCTAGATAGGCTGTGTGGACCACTTTACCCTTGTCCATGGCTCTGGAGACTGATTCAAAGAAGTCAATCAGGTTCAGGAGACAAGATCGGCCCTTCACAAACCCAAACTGGGTAGGGTCCAGTGTTTGAAGGTTGCCAATGTCTTTGTTTATAAGTTCCACGATAATACGCTCCATGGCCTTGCAGATAAGGCTTGTCAGACTGATGGGACGGTAGTTTCCGGGATCCAAGGTGGATTCCCCCTTGTGGATTGGGATAACTGTAGCTCTGCGCCACTCAGTGGGCACGAAACCTGAGGTGAGGCTATGATTAAACATGACACTTAGGTGAGGTGCCAGTTCATATTGTAGTTCATGTAGTACACAGCCCGGGATGTCATCTGGTCCCATGGATGCTGTATTCTTGGCTTTAGAGAGTGCGTTTGGTACCTGTGTGGCTTTTATTACTGGAATTTGGCAATCTTCCGGTATTGAGATGGGCCATTTAGGGGGTGAGAGGGGGGGTGAAGTTGGCACTGAATCGATCTGCCAGAATATTGGCAATATCCTTTGGATCAGTATATTTATTGCCATTCTGTTTTAGCTCAGAGCAGATCTGAGCATTGCCATTTAGATTCTTGACATAGTTATAGAATGCTTTGTGGTTGTCTTTGGAATATTTGGCAATTTTATTTTCATAACTAGCTTTGGAGGATTTTATGAGGCATCTCAGTTTCTTACTGAGGCTAGTAAGGGAGTTTTTTGCATCCTGGGATTTTCCTCTTTTCTGCAAAAGTTTCTTCCTTTTGTTGTAAAGTTTGTTTATGGCAGGGGACCACCAGATTGGCTTCCTTTTTTGGATGAGAGCATTTTGGTTCTATTTGGGATGGCACGATTCATGCATGAGTGGATGTGCTCGTACAGTGCCTTAGTGTAGGATTCAGCAGTTGAACATTCAGTTCCCGTCTGCATGGGTGTCATGAAGTTTGTCACTTCTGACTTGAGTAGCATGAAGTTGGCTTTGGAGAAGTTTTTATGGTGGTTTCTTTACTGGGGGTGGGGTGGGATGTGGATGTTAATCGTGATTAGCTTATGGTCAGACCTGACTAACGAGGGGGTGACCGTAGGTATGGAGCATTGATTTGGCATGTTGGTAATGACCAGGTCTAGGATATTGGAGCCCTGGTGGGACTATGGATTAGTTGATCCAGGGCGTTGGAATTTATGAATTCCAAGAACCGTTCTAAAGGTGTTGGGACATGAGTAGTTTTCCCAGTTAATGGCAGGGTAGTTAAAATCACCCAGTATTAGGGTGTTTGGTTCTATCTTAATATTTTCCAGTATGTTTAAAAAGGTGTAGTGAGAATCTTGGGGTATGGTGGGGATCTGTAGCAAGCTACAATTTGGATTGCAGTCTTACCTAGTGTTAGTTGCACTTGGAGAATTTCAGACACATTGTGTTGGCCAACTAGCCTGGTGGTGTGAATATCCTTGGTGAATATTGACACTCCTCCACCTTTAGTGCTTCGGTCCTGGTTTGGTGGCCGAAAAGTGTGGTAAGAGTTGTAGCCTGGTATTGCAGGGGTGCTCTCTGGAGCCTTGAACCAGGTCTCAGTTACTGCACAGATATCGATGTTCTCCATTTTTAGGAGTGCCTCGAGAGAGTGCATTTTGAGGTTTAGACTTCTAGCATTGAGTAGCATTACCTTCAGATTTTTGCATGCTTGTACCTGTTACGGTGGTGGTTTTGTCCTTTGAAGTTTGCCTAAAAAAGGCACTATAGGGGTGGCAAGAGCCTTAGCCAGTAACCTGAATCCCAGGGGCGACAGGTGCAGACCATCTCTGGCAAAGCATCGTGGTCTGTCAATCATGTCATCCCAGGCAGACAGATACTGGATCCCCTTTGAATGACACCATAAGCTTAGCCAATTGTTGAAGTCAATCATTTTATCCTTATATTGTGGTATCATTCTGGGTGAAGGCAGGATGCTACTCAGGGCTAGGGTCATACCTGCCTGGGCCACATGATCCAAGAGCTCTTCCATGTCTCTTTTCATGTAGTCCAGGGAGGTACTTCTCAAGTCATTCACTCCAACATGGACAATGATAGAGTCATATTTGTACTTGTTGTGGAGTGACTTGAGTGCATGCGTTATGTGGCGGATCCTGGCACCTGACAGGCAGCTGACTGTAATTTTCTCCTTATTCAACCTGGTGAGAGGGACATCAGTGTGCCGGACTATAGAGTCACCTATGACTAAAGTGTTAGGTACATTGTCATGCCTTAGGGGCTGTTGCTGGGTGGCACACTGGTGTTGTGAACTAAGTGACACATTGGTTGTGATTGGTGTTTGTTTGCGTTTCAGTTTCAGAGGTCTTTGTTGCTTGGGCAGGTTACAGTTAAGGGCCTCTGCATATGTGGATTTAGTGTTGCTATATGTGGGTATTGGTGGTGCGGGTTTAGAAGGGCTATGTGTTGCTTGAGGTGTAGTGTGGGTGTTAACCTTCTCCTCTTGACTGTTTAGCACAATCTTGGGTGGAGAGAGCTTTGCTTCCATTTTGGCTATGTAAGTGCATCTCTCACAGGTTGTAGTATTGGGTGGTAGGAGGAGAGGGTTGTCTGTGTACATGAGGCAATTGCTGTATTGCCCCAGTATGCCCAGATTCACCAGGTGGACAGGAGAAATCACCGGAAGCTGACCCTTGGACATGCCTGGTTTGGGGCTTTTTTTTTCTTTGTAAAGTACAGGAGCTGTTTCCTTAGCAAGGTACTTTGCAGTTATAGGCTGTTTAGTGCCTACTATTAATTTCTCCTTATTAACAAGGAGAGTTCAGTGTTTGTATGAGTTTAAGGCTTCCTAGTGCTTTCCAGCAGGTATTAGAGAAAGTGCTAGTCACAGGGATGCTTAAAGGTAAGATTGAAAAGAATGCACTCTGCAGTGTGCACTAGAGAAGTTAGATGTGAAAGTAGGTAACTTGAGTTTTACCTATTTAAAAAGTTAAGGTTTAGTGGAGAGTTACTATTTTTAAAACAGCAAGATGGATTGAAAGGGGTGGTCACTTTTGTAATTTGGTACTATGAAATACTGTAGGATGGCCAATAAATTTAAATAATTGAAGGTGGGATTTCAAAAATGATGATTTTGTGATTACTCACATAAGCCAGTGAAAGTAGAGAGAAATGAGATATATGGTCAGATTAACATAAGAGGCGGGCAGCTAGAAAGACAGTGGTATTTAACAAGACAACTTAAATGGGTGGGAGGGCGGGAAAAAATTCTGCCTGACTCAGAACAGAGAGAGCTGTGGTCTCTTTTGAAGTTTTAATATGTTGTTAAAACAGAATGCAAGCAAAACACAAGGTAAAGAAAACAAACTACAGTATTCAAAATATAGAAAGGCAATACAGTAATACAAAAAATATAAGCAAACTAACCTTTCCTTCACAGCAAAGTGTAGCAGAGTCTGGATGAGCCTTTCTGGTAAAGCATCTCTATACATTCCCCTTCATTACTAATGTATCTCCCTACTCTAATCTGTGCACAAACTGATTACTAATCGGCAAGTCAATGTGAAGACACACTCCCAACCTTAATAAACTTTGCTGTCTCTTCTCTCCTTCACTTTACAGGTAGTTTGAATTAGTACTTACCCCCTCTGAGGCCTTCACTGATTTCCACTGATTGCCTCTCTGGTTTCTTTGCATTCCACCTGGTTTACACCCCTTGTGCTATCTCCCTCCCCAATACTAAGTCTATATTAGAATCCTGATGAGTATGGAGCCATCTTTAAATTTCTAGTCTCCCACCAGGATACAAGTGCTCTTCAGCAATTACATTCTGCTTGCTGGCAAGCCATTAGACCTCAGGAATTTGTTTAAAGTGTTCAGATTTGTAAAGTAATACTTACTTTTTTCTCTTGTCTTGGTGGGCTTTGCCCTGCTCCGTTCGCCCTTGCTAATGCTCAGGCTCTCTCCACTCCCCTACCCTGCCCCCTATTCCCTCCCACCCCCACTACCTCTACATTTATAGTAATCACAGACACACCCACAGCTCACCCTCACATCACCTCCACCAATCACAGCTCCTCAAGTCATATCATGTTATACCACACTAGCTTGCTCCACACAAAATACTCCCAATCACTCTCATTCCCACTAGGCATTTTTTACATCACCCACTCTACTTCCCCATCCACATATAGTGCAACCCTATAATTCCTATTCAGACCCCCCACCTAGAACCAACTTAAACTTTATAACCATGACTATCACACAACTAAGTCTAATCTGTCTTCACATAATTCTTTACAGCACCACAAGTTATCACTCTAGCAATATCCCTAAACTTAGTAGCACAGCACTGCATTATGCACTCTCATATACAGACACCACACATTATAATAATATCTGCCCACAATTGTTCAAGATCTACATAATGGACCAATTCAGATCTAAACACATATGCTCTCATTCCTACTCCAAAAAAACACAATACTTTCTAACACTCCTCACCAAACTCCAACATCTGTATCACCGTTTTAACACCAGGCTCACCATAAGTGGGGATATCCACCCCAACCCAGGCCCAAATCCATCCTGTCCAACACAAACTGCTCCAACGCAAATGTCAGAACATAACACCCCCACTTTCTTCATCCCTGGGCAAATCGACAACAGCACCAAAACCAACCATCTTTTAATGCTAAATATTAATATTAGAAGTATCAAAAATAAAATACCTGAACTCCAGGCCACAATAGCACACTACTCTCCAGAGATAGTTGCTTTAACAGAAACCTGGCTAAATAAAAACATAGCTAACACAGAAGTTCTCCCTACCGGCTACAATATCATTAGACAAGACAGACCACTTCGTAAAGGGGGTGGAACTGCCTTACTGTACAAGTCCAACTTAACTGTCCGTCAATTACCAAACTCCTACCCCTTCCCCAATAATTGGAACGTACTAATTTCACAACTTCAACTTCACCCTAAAAAGGTCATCACCACAATTGTGATCTATATTCCACCTGGTAATACACCTGCTAGCCTTGAAGACTTCTTGTCCTGGTGTTCTTCCACATACTCACAAGAAACCCTTATTCTGGGGGACTTCAACCTAGATTGGTTCACCTGTGTATCAGAACCACCAAGTAATCTAATACATCTCCATGGCTACCAGCAGCTAGTCCAAATTCCAACTAGATGTGATAAAAAATCTAAAAGGGAATCCATCCTTGACTGGGCCCTAACTAACAACCCCACATTGTACCCTCACACAGGCAGTCTCCCAGACACCTTAAGTGACCACAACATAATATACTTTATACGTAGTAGAACAAGCATATGCAAAACCACTAACTATATATCCACTAGAAACACAGAAAAATTCTCTCCTGAGGTACTCAACACTTTACTCTGTAACTGTAACTGGACCCCCCCCCATAAAAACCATCCCACTTGACTAGGCTGTAGCATATTTCAACAAAACATTTCTACAATACCTAGACACTGTCGCTCCATTGTGCAAAATCAAGGTTAGAACCTCTACAAAGCCCCTGGCTCAATAAAGAAACCAAACAAATCCTCAAGTCCAGAGACACTGCCTGGCTTTACTATCAAAAAAACAAGAAACACAAAGCCTAAGTACCAAAAACTGCGCAACAGTACAAACAAATGCATTAGGCTGGACGAAAAATCCTACTACACAACATTACAAACTAAATACCAACACAACCCTCAAAAATTTTGGAAAAATGTAAACCAACTACTAAAATCCACCCAAAAGTCTACCCCAAACCAACCACCCCAACACTAAAGTTCCCATCGAAACGCAATTCAACTCCCACTTTGTGAACTCAATTCTATCCTTAGTATCACAGGACAGTTCCTTCCTCACTATCCCCCCCCCAACACAAATAACATTAATACAAGCTTTACCCTCAAACCAGTTTCCACCACTTCAATCAAAAGCATGCTCTCCAAACTAAAAACCTCATCAACAGCAGCCAACCTATTCCCCAGCTATTTCTTGAAACTCACAGCAGATGCTATTGCAATCCCAGTCTCCACTCTCATAAACAGAGCAGCTTTTGAAAACTATGTGCCCAAACTCTGGCAAATATCCTATGTTACACCCATACATAAAGGCAGGACCTCCACTAAACTTAATAACTACAGACCCATTGCTTTACTCTCCCCCCTAGCCAAAATCCTAGAAAAATGTATCCATACCCAGATGCTAAACGATCACCTAGACAGCAACATCCTGTCACCTACTCAGCATGGTTTCAGATCTGCCCATAGTACCACTATAGCCCTTCTCTGCTTCACAGACACAGTAAACTGTCTCAAAAATGAAGGCATACAGGTGTCAACTCTTTTTTTGGATATGCCCAAAGCATTCAACACAGTCTCGCACCAAATTCTGCTAAACAAACTAAACCAATATCACCTATCAAATTCTACTCTTACCTGGTTCCAAAGCTACTTAACTGACAGGTACCAAGCTGTGAAATGGGAAAATTCTCTCTCCTCAGCTGCCCATAACTATAGGAGTCCCACAGGGTTCTATCTTAGGACCACTACTATTTACAGTCTTCACAAATGACCTCCATACCTCCACACAGCATGCATCTATCATTCAGTATGCAGATGACACTACCTTAATCTGTGCTGCACAAAACATTCCCACCCTCCTGCAAACAACTCAACTAGCATTCTCTGATGTTAAAAACTACCTTACCAAAGCCTAACTTATCCTCAATCCAAAGAAAACTCAGCTTATGATTATAACCAGTTCTAACAAAACACTGATAACAGTCAATTCACTATCTACTCCACCAATGCTACTCCAGTAGCTCCAGTGGCACAGGCTAAGCTATTGGGAATAACCATAGACTCCCACCTAAAATTTGATAGTCATCTCAACTTAACTATTAAAAAAGTACATGAAAACTGGGATCACTCTGCCGTATCAAACCATTTCTTATCACCAACACAAGATCAGCCATTGCTCGCTCCCAACTTCTATCCACCCTACTCTATGCATTTCCCATTCTGCCTAATCTCAACAAAACTGAACTAAGCAAAATGGAAGCCTGCAATAACAGAATTACCCGCTTTGCTGCAATTTGCTCATATAGAACTTATCACTGTACTGCTTTGAGACAGCTACACTGGCTTGAACTGCCCATCCTCCTAACCTACAATCAGCTCTGTCTCTGTCATTCTATCTATTACCTCCCCAGTAAGTGTCCTGCCCTCAAAAACCTAGTACAACATCACTCAGCTAAAAGGCCTCTTAGATCATCAAGCAAACTACTACTAGAAGTCACCAACAGCTACAATAGCTTTGGAGATGTGCTATATAGTAGTTCAGTGGCTAAAAAATGGAACTCTGTCCCCACTAGCATTCAAACCACATCATCCAAAGTCTCCTTTAAAGACCTCATCAGGCAACATCTCAAGCAAAGTTGGCAGTGCCATGATTGCTACCCAGGCTAGTGAAAGCAGATAAGGTATACATACTAAATCTAGAGTACTTGATAATAGTTTTCAATCTTACTCACAAACACTGGCTAATCTACAGTGTATGTACTGTACTTGTGTACTATGTATGTATTCTACCTATGTTCCAAATTTCAGCTGTACACCACAAATCTATTAATTACCTTTATTTTTAAATTAATATTTTTTGTTTGTTCTCTCCACTGTAACTGATGTGCCGCATACCACTGTAAACACATGTCTTTTGTAATTTGTGTGTATACTGATCATGTCTAAATAACTAAATGTATCTGTATTTTTTCTTTGTGTAGCTTTTCTCTCTGGGCCTCAGCTGAAAAAGGGCCTTTTCGGCTCAGTCAGACACCCCCCGGCTAATAAATGTAAAATAAATAAAATAAATTATTGACCCAGATATTCAAGTCACCAGAGTAACTAGGTGATGGTGACCCAAAACCTGAACCAATCAGCAAGTCAGTGAACTCCTGGAGAAATATCTGCACACAGTGTGGTGGGTGGTAGATGAGGAGGAACCTGCAATTTGCTCCTCCAAGGACAGGTTCAAAGGAATTACATCCCCTACAGGCAATATGTTTCAACCAAAGCCCAGAGCCATTGCACACAGTAACACCAAAAACAACCTTGCACCTCCTAGGGCATTGCATCACTGAGAAGCCAGGTAGGGGTGGCTGTGGTCAAGTGAGTGCCTGCAATGGCTGGTGCTGGACAGTTGCTTCAGCTTATACAAAATATATAGACAACTGCACAGCTAAAAATAAGTATAGGTTGATAAGGAAGACTAAAGGTCATAAGCCAAGAAAAAAAATACTGTAATGTATAGGATCAGTGTGAGCAACTGTAGCCATGCTAACAGCCATAAAGCAGAAGGCAACATAAAACTGGAACAGCAGGTACAACTGCTTAAAAAACAATGCAAAGCAGCAGTAAAACTTGACTTCAGGTCACTTAACAGACCACTAAAAACAGAACTTGGCTTCTAAGCTCCAGCAAATCATGGGCATTTAAGATAATAAAGCAGATTTGTATTAGATAAAAGGAAAAAATTATACTTACCTTCTGAAACTTAGACTGAATGAGTCCAGCACAGCATGTCAAACAAGAGGTCTTCTGATAAATCTAGATAAATATATGAGTAATCAAGTATTCAGCTGGAGGATCTTGAAGTTGAGTTGAAATACAGATTACAACTAAACATAATCCTTGCCACTTCGCAGTTTCTACATCTGTTTGGAAAAAAAATACTGCAAAAGCCAATATAAAAAGACAGTATAAGGTCTGAACACCTCAGCTGTACCTATTTCTGTTGCAGATATTGTCGATATTGATGCTGTGGATGCAGTTAAAAACTACAAAATATGCAAAGGAACCTGCAGAAGTCAGAAAAAGGTTAGGTCTCTTATAACAGTCACTTATAGTTGATGGCTGATTGTTGAAGTTGGTTCCAGAAATCCATGTCATTATTAGAGTTTGGAGTAAATTGTAAAGATCTAAAAATGGAATGGTAAAAAGTTCTGGTATGATTAGTAGTAGTAACAAGAAGGAGTTTCCATGAGACCCCTGCAAGAGAATACTGAAGGACTACCTATAAAATCAGAACTGCAGAAATGCAGTGAGAAATTGCTGTACTACAAATCAGACAGACCTACTGAAGCTTGGCTTGTAGGTTCATATAAAGTGCTAGGCTAGCTGCCATTACAGGCCATTTTAACCCTAGCCAGCTTCTCTTTTTGTGCTTAAATTAACATATCTCATTTAGTTATAGATTGGCCTTATCCATCCAATGGTCAATAATTATATATTATACTTAATGAGCATAACTGGGATAGTACCATAGATGATTTGAGGGACTCATGCACGGGATAAAACATTTAGGAGCTGTCTTTGCCCATTAGTAGTACAGGGGCAGTTCTGGGATAACTTTTCCATTTCCCATCCATAAATCTAAGATTCATTTGAATATGGACAGGGATAAACTTTGTTTTATGTGGATGGGGAGTCTCTTCCACAGCAGCAGTATCCTCTGCAAAATATGCCTGTCCCTCCACACCATTCTGTTGATGTTGCAGAAGTTTAGATCCCTAGACCAAATATTTCTGATACCATCTGATTTGCTGATGTGCAGTAAATCCATCAATAATGAGTCAGAGGATGCCTTGTATGCCAGGCATAGTTCAGCTCTTAGCAGTCTGTAGGATACCAAGTATAGTGACAGGACTTTGTTTGTCCATGTAGGACATGTTGTTTAGCCCTTGTATTCTTTAGTAAGGTATCTCTGTGGGCAGTCCAGCTTTTGCATATGTCTGTAGAGAAACATGCCAAAGGAGGACTTATATTCAATGACTGGTCTAATGAGGGCTGAGTAAAGAGGGGCAATGGCATTCCTATATCTAGGCACAAACCCTTTGTTTATAAGCTGTGCAATATAGAAGGACTTTCTTACAATAGACATGTGCTGTTCAGAAGTTAGTCCCTGTCCATATAACTTCCCAAATCAAACCCAGATGGGTGGTACTCAAGTCCAGGCTATTATACATTACAAGAGCAAAATCTTACAAATTAAGAATGAATTAAGTAATGAAATGGAAAAATGCAGCATCTGAAATTAGATGCAAGGGACTACAGTATAAGCAGCCAAATCGCTGCCATGTTCTCTTCAAGTATTTCAGAGTTGTACTACAAATGTTTCAAATGTGTATAATATTCTCTTTAATGCTGCTTCTATATCTGTGGATAACTGAATACATTCATGAGAAACTATGCATCTCTACCAACATCCTCATCCAGTACATTTACCTCTCACCTTACCGCCAGAGTCAGTTATCATATGTCTAATGTGTCTAGGCCTAGAGACAGGCATCACCATTCCCTTGTTCTCTTGTAGACTGTTTACATTGTGATACTGACCATATCTCTCAGTTGTACAAATTTTTTGCAGAATGTCTAGATTTTTGCTTCATATGTTTGGTCTGTTCTCCATAACAATTGTGGTTTTCTGGCAAATCACTGAGGACTGAAGTCACTAAATAATGACATACGTTTGAGTTTCAGCCTTCATATCCTTCAGAAAATGCATACAAATGCATATCCTGTTATTGTAGCGACTTCTGAAGTGTGTAAGTGCAATATTTAAAATCTGCTGCAATTCTGGGTCCTTTGTCCCCCATTATTTTAGGCTTTGTCCAGATTTCTTGCACTAAGAGGTTGAGCGGTATGATACTGACCATCACCTGTAACTAAGACTTAGTGTACACACCGTCTTACACAGTTGATGTAGCAACTACTCAACCACTTAATTTTGCAGTAGCTCAATATCTGTCACAGGGAACTCCATCCCACTAGTCAAATATTCAAAGACTTTTTTTGCAAACTGAAGAACACAGAACCTTCTCTTTCTCCTTATTCTTTTCTTCTGTCAGCATAAAATCTATCAAACACCACCAGTATATAATTACCAAATCCATATTGGCCTTCTTGTTTCATTTGTAGGAGCACTCAGTCTAGTGCTTTTGGCACAGCTTTAGCAATATGTTAATACCAGCATTAATCAGAGAAATGTGCCTGAACCTTTCAGTCTCTACTGCATCATCCCCTTTAGATATTAACACCATTCTTGCCTTTCTCATGAATTCTCTAATGACTTCTGTCTGACTTATTTTCTTGTACTCTATACACAAGGCACTCTGTGTTCTCCTTTCCCCCATTTATAGAATTGCAAAAGAGGTACAGTTACCCCTTTCCTTTCCTTTCTCATTATTTGCCCTTTTTCATCTTTTGTACTGAGGACATTTTCTCTCTTTTTGCATGTATCACTTGGCTGAGGGGCTTCCTACCATTTCCCATGCTATCCTCCAGTATTTTCTCTACTACATTATGTTTCTATTTCCATATCTCTGTGTTTGTCAGCTTTGTTTTCTCTCTCTCGTGTGTGTGTGTGTGTGTGTGTGTGTGTGTGTGTGTGTGTGTGTGTGTGTGTGTGTGTGTGTGTGTGTGTGTGTGTGTGTGTCTGTGTGTGTCTGTGTGTGTGTGTGTGTGTGTGTGTGTGTGTGTGTGTGTGTGTGTGTGTGTGTGTGTGTGTGTGTGTGTGTCACCTTTTTCTCCAGAATGAGTACTCCAGAACAGGAGAAAGAGAAGGAGGATGAGGGAACTCTCCTCTGGTCTGCTTTCCTTTCTCTTTGGGGAGACAATTCCTGATGTATTTCCTGCCATGGCTTCATCTTCCCCTTCCTGATGCCTTCTAGTCTCCTCCCACTCCTTCCTTCCTTCCTTCCTTCCTTCCTTCCTTCCTTCCCAAGAGGTTCAAATTGCCTTCTCAGCTTCTTAGATTCTCACTGCACCCCTTGCTGACCAGACCATGAAACTCTAGCAGTTGTCATAATTCAGCAGCTGTTTTCAGTTTATTGAGCTTTGAAAAACATATGATTATTGCTTAAAGAGCTTGCCTGAAAAGTTCTTCCATATTTTGGAGTGACATGTTTATTTCTAATGCCTTTCTTCATACAGGTCCTCCATCATAATGCTACAGTCTAAATGACTGTGTGAACTTTGTTACACATTAAGCTTTACCTTTTAACTGATCAAGACCAGATTTCTACCTAATGCCTAACCACACAGAGTGTGAGAAGCAGTTTTGTAAGGAGCTCATATGTGGGAGGCAAACCTCCATGTCACCAGTCTGGTGTGGTATAATTGTGAACTCCTTACATGCAAACTTAATGAATAGGATATGAACAGTGTGTCACTGAGTCTA
The DNA here is from genome assembly GCF_019279795.1 of Protopterus annectens. Classification (NCBI taxonomy): domain Eukaryota; kingdom Metazoa; phylum Chordata; order Ceratodontiformes; family Protopteridae; genus Protopterus; species Protopterus annectens. The sequence continues at coordinate 28,666,959 of NC_056751.1, read as the reverse complement.
ATACAGTCTATGATAGGAAATAATTTTTCTGACACATTGGGGAAAGCTGGAAACTGCCTTCTAAAGAAATTGAATTCAGAAGAAGGAAGAAAAGTAGGAAACTGCCTTTATCATGTGTGCTGACCAGTTACATCATACATCATTAAAGAAAGCTATGGTTTCAGACATTAAAAGCTATATAAAGAATTTCATTTGAAGATTAGCTGAAGTTGGCATGCTGCAAATTTACACCCCGCTCCTTTCTGGGAAGTTTCACTTGTGTCTCCTGCCAGCTTCAAGCATGCCATGAAACATGACTTGGATAATGTTGTTCCAGAGACAACAATTCACATTTGGTTTGTTTCTGATATTCACTGTGGATGCTATTCAAACATTCTATAGGAAGTCACAACAGTCTTTCTCCAGACTAGTTGATGCATATTTATGTAGTGGATCTGCTGTCTATTTAATGTTAGTGCCATCGGATCTAAGACAGGAATGTTACTTGGCTGACAGTATTTAAACTGACATTCTGTTTGTACAGGTGGTTCCAGCATAAGTTGCTATGACATGATGTCCCAACACAACAGGCGGTGCTATCGCTTGGACACATTATTCCAGACTAAATACTAATAATGTTTTAAGTCTTAGCTGTGTGAAATTTACCTTAGCATACATCAAATCAATGTTAACTGCCATTTTGTTTTGTTTAAAAAAATCATGAGTATTGCTGGATCCACACCTTTACTTTCAGCTGCAATACCTCTCTGAGAGTCTTCCGGTGTGACAACACAGTCATCATTTATACATTTAAGTCTTGCACAGCTGCGTCACTTTCTGTACTAAAGACAGTTTCCATTAATTTATTCATCATCTCAAATTCATTTTATAATGATGTGAGGGAGCCTGCAATATATTTTTTGTCTCTTCACCTTATCTCCCCAGATTCTGCTTCAAAAAGGACATGAGAAGAAAATAGATAGCTGGGATACTTCTAGAAAGACAGCATTGTCTATGACCCCCCCCCAAAAAAAATTTTGTTTATAAGATAAAGAAGCAAGGTTGTTAGAGATGTGACTTAGCTTGAATAATGGGAAGAAAAAGAAGAGACTGCCAATCTGTGATGGCAGAGAGGTAGTGAATGTTAAGGGAAGGACTGATTGGCGGGAACTATGGCTGCTAATTTTTTCAGGTGCCCACACCAGGTATTTTGTACTGTAACATGATGTTTTGAAGAATAAGCCAAACACTCAACCAGTACAAATGGTGTATTTTCACATTATTGCCAAAATCTGTTATAGAAATGTAGCTCTTCACTCTGTCTTAAATTTTGTTATGGTGTTTGAAATATAGTATTTCAGTTTTCATCTCTATTTAAAGGAACATTAGAAAATATTTTAATCTTAGAATCTTAGAATATTTGCCAATTTTAAGATGTTTCTGTGAAATGAAAGACAACTGGTAACCCTGGCCTGGTATTTATGAAAGGGTATGGAAGTAGAGCGTCTGCAGTTTTCTTTTTAGGATAAATATAGATGGAGCAGGGTCCCATGCAAATCTGTTGGTTTGGTTCACTGACTTAACTACAAGATGACAATCCATATATGTAAGGACCCCTTCTTCATATACTGTCTTCCCTCACTTGATCATTGTCCTAGTTGTGTAGTTGTTTCTTGAAGAGAGCTGAAAACCAACAAAAATATACCATGACAGACTACTGCTACTGAAAACTACAAGGCATAAAGTAGAATGCAGATCATTTTCATTTCGCCAAAAATCTGCCAGATGAGTGGACTGTCTTCTCATTTGTAAAATGATATGGTGGCATAATATTCATGGAAGCAGAAAAGTTATGCATGTGTTTACTTTCTTTTGTGGCAACTGTGCTCATTCTGTACTTAGGCCTTCTGTTTACTCAAGTGATTTAATGGCATTGCCTCAAGGAAGCACTTTTAGTAGCTTGCCTGAAAAATTAAGTCCAGGCATTTGATGCAGAGTCTACTTTTGGAAAACAAATTTCTTTTGAGGCATTGAAACATTAATTTGTTTTAATAAGCACATAAACTACAGTGGTCGTGTAAATGGAAGAAATTATTTACTTATTTACACCATTGTGGTTGTACCTGTGGCCATGTGATTTAGTGGTAGAGACATAGCTCTCTATCTCTTAATGCAATAATTCTTGACAAAGCCAAAAATCATCAGAGACAAAGGCCTAAAATCAGTGACAAATTTAAGCAGTGCTCATACAAAGTATAGGCTTGAGTTAGCATGTGTTTTCTGAAGCATATGGAGTCTGAGATTTACCAGTACATCCCGAGTTTTATAAGGGATAGACCAATTATATGAGGCAAAAAATCTGGACATTCTGCAAAATTCTAGACAGTTGAGAGTTATAGGCAGAAATATTTTACTAATGAAACACTGACAAGAAAGTCAACAGCAAAATATATGAATGATATGGTAGAAACACTGTTATCATTGTTTCAAAGGGGAATTGCAGTAATGCATTTCTTTCTAAAATACAAAATAAGAAAAATCCAGATTTTTAACTTCAGGTACAGTCTCTGACAGTTGTATCAAACAATCTTCAGAGCACCGTAGCATATTTCCTCTTCCTGAACCACAAGAATCATTAACAGTCAAAGATCAAGAAATCCCATGGTGGAGCTTCAGTTGGGAATAGGAGTAAAGTGAAACACAAGCTGTATCTCTATTCCTTCTACAAACAATTGTGATGTTTTGCAAATGTTTTATGTATATTACAAAAATAAAGTTTGCATAAATGATCTAGAGATGGTGTGAATGTTTTTGGTATCATACAAGAACGGTTAACAAAATATTATAGTGAAGTCTGTCCTCTGTGGGTGGATTTATGCACACCATAGTGGTTTCATTAGTGGAAGCGAGGTCTTTGACCTGAATGGAAAAAGAAAGCCAGAAAAGTTGTCTGACCTGGTTTCATTCACAGCAATAATGGAAGAAATGGTTGAATAGACAGAAAAATTAGTTTAGGATGCAATTATTAGTGAGTGCTAAGATGACAGAGGACTCTCTGGCTAAACATATCAACAGAATTCATAAGATCTGGGCAGTGAATTAGGAAGAAGATTGCATAGGCTGAAGCTTATACTGAGACCAAGGCATGCAGATATAAGTTATCTGGGGTGGCAGTAAAATATCCATCTGATCAGGGACGATAGCCTTCAGCTGAATTAGGAAATCTCAACAGAATCAAGGACAAATTCAGAAATAATCAGGAATTGTTAGGGACACTTTTTTAAATGTTAGTACTATTACACTGAGACACTTGCATGATAAGAGAATGTGAATTAATATATATTTTGTGAAGTAAAAGAAGTCTATGCGCCTAACTGTTTGTTCTGTAATTCATCACCTTTTCTCCAAAGGACACCAGTTTTAGGAAGGATTAAGAGGGGCAGAGCTAAAACTTGAGTCAAAATGAGGGACAGTTGAGAGATATGTAAGGGTCACTGGTTTAGCAAAACCCAAAAACCGTATGCAGTTTGTCAGAACTCTTTTACATGAGTGAACTAACATTTGAAAACAAAAAGACTTTTAACTGAGAAGGAATGCTTTGTAGTTCAATGTATAATGCCTTGCAATGCAATTGATCCAACTCTTATTTTGCCATACTTTGTTGCAATTTCCTTTCTGTGCTCTGAAATATGAAATAATGAGTGCAAAACAAATTCCAAGAAAAGTCTTCAGCAAACCATCGAGGCCATATACACTGAGTGGGATCACTTGGCTGACACTCACAGGAGGAGAAACACTTTACTTCTGTATTTTGATTGTGCTGAGTGGGTATAATTGAGTTCAAGCTGATGAATCTAGCATTAATTCAGGTGATGTTGCCATAAGAAGGAAAACTAAAATCAGTACGTTTACACAGGCATCTGTGAGGCCCACCCAGATGATCTGCAGCATTGACAAGGTAAGAAGATCAGTAGGTCAAATGGTTCAAGAGGAGCTCTATGCTGGATCTGAAGAGGCAGTCTTAGCCATTTGCTCTGTTCAAGAGAAAACTGCACGTAACATTCTCTCAAATGATAGGAGTATTGTGATTTATTGCAGTGCCACCATAGTTAGAACATGTAAGTTTGGGTATTTTAGTGATTCAATTACTATGTCTGTAACATTTGTAATGATATTGTGTTATGCTTCTTTATAATTAATGTTATATCTGGCATTATTACTGAAATTATGAGGATGGCATTTTGATGACAAGTAGTGTTTTCATCCCACAAGAGGACTAAAAGTGTAAAGACAGGCATACAGACAATTATTGTTTTAATACCTTAGTAGCAGGGTACATGTGTATGCACTTTTAGTATTATTTCTAAAATGGGCAGCAGATGCCTAGAGGTGGAGGTAGGTACAATGATAGTATAACAATAAATGACTGGTGCTGTCTGTATAATGCAGTTTACAGACATAGGGTCATCGGTTCTTACTAAGCTCAGGGCCAAGTTGACCATCAAGCACAGACACATTACCCAATACTAGTGGGAGACAAATAGAGTCTTCTACTAAGTAAAATGTTCCCCACATATCCCAAGTAAAACTCAATCCACTCATCCAGGCAGATTGCGAATGTTGCTAAGGAAGTACTCTGCCTGATATGTAAGGAGAGCTATTCTAGAAATGAGGACTATGTTGGGCTAGGTACTTATCACACCATCTGGTATTATTGATGTGGAGGTATAGGTTTAGGTGTCTAGAGTGGGTGTTTGCTTTGCCACTGGTTCTAGTAAGGTAAAGGCATTAAAAAAGTGCATAGGACGGTGGAGCCATTCATAGGTTAGAAGAACAAGCAGTGATTACTCATCAGGAGTATGTATGTCACTGAGCAGCAGGACCGGCCTTTTAGTCTATCCAAACAATTAAAGGTGAGGTGACCTGAAATTGTTTTGGTGAGAAAACACTAGGGACTCTTGAGTTGGTACAGGTGTTTAGCAAGGTATATGCCAAAGGGGGCATAATATTCAATGGTGGGCCTAATAAGTGAAGAATAAATTGGGACTAATACCATCTTTGTACCTTGAGGAGATACTACAAAGGATAAGTTGTACAAGGTAGCCATGTCTTTAAAGCTTCCAGTACCACTCTGGGTAGTTCTAGATGGTTACTGAGGTATCACTGCTGTGTCTGTGTTGAATCAGGTTACAAGGTGGGGTCATCAAACCAGATGAGTTGATCACTGCACAAAGAGCAGAAAGATCATGTATTTGAGATTATCATGAAATAGAATATGATTTTGTTTCCTGAAATAAGCTAGCTGTCATTATGGTTTCCTGAGAACAAGGAGCTGACCATTTGGATGACAAAATTTCCTATAAACCTTGTAAGAAATGTACGAATGATACTACTATAAGACACCTGCTTACTATAGGCAAATTGTGGTGGCATACATAATTAGCATCCCTCAATATACTAAGCATTCTGAATCTTACTGTACAGGGATAATGCCCTCTTCTTAAAGATGAAATATTGTTGCATCATTTTGTAATACTTTGCCTTTTGCTCATATTGTGTTACTGTTCCATGATGTACATTTGTTTTACTTTATATTTTGAAAGCATTGGTGTCATGTGGCTGTCAGGTTGAAAGGGAGGTTTATTTTGTAGGGGCTTTGGGTATTAGATTGATTAGCAACTACCAGAGTCTGTAACCTTACAGATGCAATACAACATGATCTATGGATATTTTGAGTGAACTAGTGGAACTCCAAGGGGAGTACTTTATATCATACCTCTCAGCTGTCCAGAATTTTGTAGAAAGCAACATTTTGCCTCATATTTTGAACTGTCCCTCATAAAAGTGTAGGTGTTCTGGCAAATAATTGAGGTTTGCAGATATTAATGAATGACAGATGTTTGAGTTTTATACTTCATATCTTTCAGAAAATACATGCTAATGCAATACTTATTATTCTAGCAACTGTAAGTTTGTATGAACAATATTTAAAATCTGTCCCTGGTTTTGGGCCTTTGAGCCTCACCTCCATTGTTTTTGGCTTTGTGTGGAACACTTGTGCTGAGAGAGAGAGAGAGAGAGAGAGAGAGAGAGACAGACAGACAGATGTATATATACAGATCTATATATATATATATATATATATATATATATATATATATAGATATAGATATATAGATATATAAATGGAAGTTAGTAATGGATAGTTGAGATGAATAAACAGGTTCCACAGAGCCAAGGTTCCAATGAATAATAACTATTTTGCTGCCTAATATAGGCATATGGTCCTGATTGATATAAACAAGCATTTACGGTTGATGTTCAGTAGGTTTATATGTACCTACAATTTAATTATTTTTTTAGAATCGATATAGATCGTTTGCAACAAGTTGAACGCTAGGATATGTGACCTATCTAACAGACAGCTAATGCTTTTATTTTATTTAGGTTAAACCTGAGCAGGTGACACTCCTGAGCCATTGCTAGTTCAGAAGTTACTACTGTGGTACAGATAGTAGGTTTCTTCCATGGTTTTGAGAAATGATTACAATGGAAATAGACACCCTACCACTGGTGATGAGGTGAGATAACCTGAAGGAGATGCTGAGGTTTAAGGTGATGTGTTATGCAGTTCAGAGGCAGTGAGAGAGTGTGGAGGCCCTTATACTGTGGCAGGAATAGCCATTACTATTGCAGCATCATGCAGAGGTAGATTCTTTAGAGGTTGTAGATTCAACCAGCCAGGTCAGGGTGGTAATTTGTAAAAGTATAGACAGGAAAGCTGTTTTTCTATGAGATTTTGTCAGATGTATATTATGAGAGATCTGCAGAGTCTCAACAGGCACTGGCATTGTGGGTCAGACAGCAGGGAGCCCAGGAGATGAATAGCAGTATAGAGAGAGGATACTGCAGTTGTATTGCTAGCTGATGTGGCAGGGTGCCATTTTTTATTCTCCTTACTGATTGGCTTGGGTTAGTGCTAGGCTGGGAGTTAACATAATGGTTAATGTCTTTGCCTTGCAGCCACAAGGCAAAGTTTGATTCTTACCCTTGAGGGCAATTGGCTAGGCCTAAATAGCCCACTAAGGCAGCTAGCCCACTACTTATCTATTAACCTATTAGAAAAAACAGACATTTGATAACATGATAAAGACTTGTTTTTGCATCATTAAACAGGGGTTCATGAGATTCTACTGGATACGATTAGTTTTGACATGAAAAAAGCATCTCAAAATGCTGACTGGACATTCTTTATTGTATGTGTTGCTGCCTTTCTTTTTTTATCAGAAACAATGAAGGGACTTTTTAAGATATATGCTAATACTTTGCCATGAATAAATAATAGCTGTCGGTTTCCATTCCTATTTTGATTAGGGAGAAGGGTGAGGCAGAGATGCCTGAAGTCCCCACTTTTGTTTGTTCTGTATTTAGAGCCCCTGACTCAGACACTGAGGCCCTTTCCTTGCATGTGTACATATGTAGTGTGAGGGACTATTATTGCCTTTGTTGGGTGATTTGATAATTTGCCTAATGTGACTTAAGTAGGATGTGGTCTGGCATTTTTTTATGTTGAGTGAATTTGGTAGTTTCTCAGCTTATCTGTTCAACTGATAGAATACAATAGCCTTAGCAGTAAGTTATGTACCACTGGAGTGATTTGACAGAGAACATTAACACCTTGGCATCATCAGTGTGTAAATGATCAGGATACGAATTTCTTTCTGTCTTCAACAACTAATAGAAAGATCTTATATTGTCACTGCTAAAATAATACAAATAACCTTTATTTGGTGAAAGAAATATTATTGGCTTTTCAAAAGAAGGTTCAAGCTACAGTGATGATTAGGCTTTCTCAATTCCTATATGTGTGGTGTAGCCTTACCTATATATCCTCAATTACTATATGTGTGGTGTAGCCTCACCTATAAATCCTCAACTCCTATATGGGTGGTGCGGCCTTACCTATAAATCCTCAGCTCCTATATGTGTGGTGTAACCTCACCTATAAATCCTCAACTCCTATATGTGTGGTGTATCCTCACCTATAAATACTCAACTCCTATATGTGGGGTGCAGCCTTACCTATAAATCCTCAACTCCTATATGTGTGATGTAGCCTTACCTAAAAATCCTCAGAGGGGATTCTATACAATGCTGAGCTGTGCAGCTTCATATTTTTCTAGGAAGGAAAAGAATGTTAGATTTGTCCCAAATAACATTACCATGTATCCTTGTTTAGGAGGCTATGAATACTTCAGTATGATGTTAAGGCAAGCTAGCTAGTTATATTATTTTTCCAAGGCTCTTATGAGACCAACTAGAAGGCTTTATGTTGGTCACTTTGAAGGGATGGGAAGGGATTAGTTATCTTACAAGGGCCAGGGAAAGCTGGGAAAGGACATTTCTCCCTTCAGCTAAGACAGTCATCAGAAATGACGACTGAACTTGAAGACATTTCAGAGTCATTGGTTTATCTGGAAACATGTTCATAGATTCTGGTCCTAAAGCCCTTACTGCACCTCCAAATGTGTGTGAGTAGCAGCACAGGTGCTGTAGGGATGAGATGGGAGGGAAGGAGGATGACAGTGAGTGACCAATGCTGCCCTGCTCATCCTTGGAGGTAGAGTTAGTCCAGACCCACTACAATAGCAGTGTTAAGGGCCTGGAGGGCTCTATGATGCAAGCTCTATACCGCTATGTCAGGAGGTTGAGCATGCTCAGAAGCATGCATGTACTTCCCAATGGCAGCCACTGTAGAGATTGTAAGGCTGACAATTGGTGGGAAAGTCATAAGGTACACTCCCTGGCAGCAAAATGACACTGCACCAGTGTCATTGGTCTTCTCACTGGCCTCAGATGTGAGTTGTTTTGAGTCCATGGGAGGTAAAGGTGAGTCAGGTAGACCTGATGAATGAAGATGGGAGCTAATGTCAGCTGATGGCAGTTGATTCATTTGCTGTGGGGAGGGAGAATGAAAAAATATTGTTCACAAAGTATCCCTTATATTATAAAGCAAGTATAGAGATGCTGGCAACCAGGTGGCTGTTCATTGAGGTAAGGTGTTAAAATATTGGGAGTAATTGATGGGAGTTGCCAACAGTATTTCAATATTAAAGATAAAGTTTGAGTTTTACTGAGAAGAGGTTTAAAGTTACTGTCAACTGACTAATACATTGAACACTATGAATTGGATGGCAGTCCCAAATGGACCAAATATAAGATAGGCAGAACTTGTGGCTGAGGCTAGAACAAGTGAAGGATGTCCTACTCTCTCGGTTAGTAAACAATATCAAATTTTAGTAGCAGGTTTTAAGGTTATCTGGAGGAACAGAAGCAGATCTAGTCACCTTCTTAATGTCTCATAAATTAATTTTTATATCCTCTTTTGAGATATGCCACTAAGTCCTAAAATGTTATATTCTGGTTGGAAGTGTTTGCACCAAAACTCTTATAGAATAAATGATTGATTAATTTATTTATTTATTTTTGCATGTAAGTGAGCAAGACATCAAGAGCCCCTGGTCATGACCTAAACATACAAGTCAAACGCTTAAATTTAGATTTTATATTAGCAAAACATCTGATGAAGTAGGGAGGCCAATAAATTATAAGAAAATGCATTGAGCAATCATATAAATGGAGAAAAGAAAAAAAATGTACAGTAACTAGTATTATTCAATATAATGTTACAGTATGGCAAAATATAATCGGTATAATTTCATGCAGTGCTAAGTGAACTGCCATAATTGTGTTAGACTGTATGTGCTTCCACTATAATTCTTTGAGTGACAACTCGAGTAGAAATTAACTCACCAAGCACAACCTGTCAGATATTCAACCTGATGAAAAATGAAATGTTAAGGACCCCTACATCCCCCAAGTATATAAATACAGCTACATAGCTACACCTCTGAGGGTGTTGCAACATTTTGATTGGCATGTTTCTGTGAGACCAGAGCCTCAGAGAATTTAAATACTAGGAGGTTTGCTTAGTTTGGCACTCTGCTGTCCAAGCACAACTGTGCGATTCAGTTTTTATCTTATTATGTTACCAACACAAGAATGTTGTCTGGAAAAATAAGGCAACGGTTTCATCATATTTGTAGGTAATACACACGTGATGTCTGCTCTGTCTTACGTTAGCTGCAGTGCTGTGACTGAGCTTACTACTGCACTGTTACATACTGTACTTCGTTTGGCACCATGCTGAAATTAGCACTGTTCTACTGACTGTTGTGTTATTAAGTTTAAGTGATATTGTGCTGTTGTTCCTTCTTGCTGTTCTGTAGATTACTACTGACAATATCTAGGCAGTACTGCAGAAATACTAGTTATTGATGCTGGGTAGATAGAAACTAAATTGACTTATTAACTGAGTTACTGACCACTTTTTGATCATCGCTGTTTCTGTGTTTCTGCACTCTTACTGCATCTAAAACTGCTGCTCTATAGGTACTGCGATAGACTACTGGATTACCTAGCTGACATGCATTTATTACTTCTCTGACTGCTCTGTAACTACTACATTATAACTGCACTTTGGAACTACTTCATGTAGTCTAACTGCAGCAACTGCTCTACATTTACTGACCCCAGATCTATTAGATTAGACTATCTTTTGGTTGTTGATGGCACAAGTTTGGTAAAAAAAAAATTAGTCTACTGGGTATAGCTGTCTAACTTAATTTACCTTTTTGATTCAGTCATTTTTAATTTTCTGTTTTAGTACTTGTGAATGCTACAATAGTCAGATCTCAAATTCTTGTATCTTTTACCCATAGCCTGTATCATATCTCTGATTCTTATACCAAGAATTACATTATTAAGCTATCCAGTTTTCACTTACTCCTCTATCTGCATTAGCCATTATGGACACTTAGTCACCTTTTGCCCCTTCTGCAATTAGCCTGACAACACTAGTTATGTTGAGGCAGTTTAACATCTGTCTTGTTACCAAAAACTCTTTATTGCAACCGCACAGTAATTCAGTATGTGTGTGGTGTAAGAATTTACTGAAATTGGTCATCTTCTCACTTCAGACAACATGCAATAAGTACAACACACACACACACACACACACACACACACACACACACACACACACACACACACACACACACACACACACACACACACACACACACACACACACACACACACACACACACACACACACACACACACACACACAGAGCACAAAGCACCTCCACTAAACCATCTTACACTTGAGGTCATTAAGCATACATTGTCTAATCCTCCCAGAGCAGGTACTAAAAGCAACACACCCACCTACACCCTGCATAACCGTAACTTGTCAGGCATGCAGACACTTTTTCCAGACTAGATAAGAAGAGGGTGGCAGTTGGTTGCCTTTACAGAGCTGATATCTAGGGTGTACCAGGTGCTGTTAGAATCCTCTATACTGGCAAATCTGATTATGAACAGATAGTGGCCTACGTGGAGGTGAATAACCTCAGACAATCTACCTAGAAGGACATGCAGAGGGATATGTCTGAGCTTGCTATACATATGTTTTAGGCAGGAAAGACACTGGCCATCAGTGGTATTTTGTCATCATTTAAAAAGATGCTAAGATTCAAAGACAAGATAAATCACTTCAATAATTAGCTATGCAGCTGCTGTAATTTTAGGGGGATCCAGTATGTCTCTGCTTGAGATGAAGTGGGAGGCAAGCCTTCCTGCATTGCCAGGGATGGTCTTCACCTCTCTTACCAAGGCTTTCAGATTGTGGATAAAGCTCTTGCTTGTCCCAAGAGGGCCTTTTTAGGCAGAATCTATATGCTGGACATTCCAACCTAGTAAATTCAAATATCAACCACATTAAAGTGGCTCTACCGAATGCCAGGAGTTTAACAAATACATTTCCAAATCAGAGGTGCTCCTGCAATTTAAACACATTCAGATATGTGTAATTACAGGGATATGGTTTAAAAAAATAAAGTGCTCCCTCTATTCCTGGTTTTAGTGCCTGTCATGTCTTCAGACTTATTGGCAGTTATAGATGGAGTATCAGTTATTTGTCAAGAATAGCATTACTTCATGGCAGATTTTATACAACACCACATGCAAACTCTGAGATGTTCAAATCCCCCTAAACAAGATTAATTGCCACACAACAACTTCCTATAGAACACCCTCTATATCTCCTTCTAGTCATGATTGTTATCTAAACACCTCAGCTGAAATCCCCATTAAACCCAACATTTTTCTACTGGAGGATGTCAACTATCCATTAATAAACTAGCTGCCCTGCACCGCCACAGTCTGGCATGCCCAATGCCTCCTTAACACTAGAAATTCTAACTTCCGTGTATAATTAACCATCCTAATAGAGGCCCAGATATCTTCGATCTTATCCTCATAGTTGTTACTTCTCACACAGCTCCATGTCTGTCATCTTCCCTTGCTAAATCAGACCAAAAATCAATTATTTTTTTCCTTTAAAACTTTTGGTACTTCCCCTGCAAGTACAATTTTGTTTATAGACTTCTCAAAAGTAAGCCTTCTTCAGTTACTTGATGACCTAGATAAAGGCTGCTTAAGCCACTGTCTATGCCTCTGACATCTACTCCCACTTAAATAGTTGTGTCAATAAGGCATTCCCTAGCCTTGACAAATATAATAATAAGTAAAAAAAAAAATTGATGGAATACTCATATAAATAAATTATATAACAAAAAGAAATTACTTAAAGCTTATGTTTGTGTCTTTCAGCTTTTTCCCAGTTAGGGGTCGCCACAGCGGAACTCTGGTCTGCTAATGATTGGCAGTAGATTTTTTACGTGCTGAGTTTGCCAAGCCTGATGCACAACCTTCAACGAAGGTACACCCATTTATGCATGTCTCCACACAGAAGACACTCTAGCTGAGAATCGAACGGCACAACGTCCTGCTGTGAGGCGACGCTACCGCAGCACCACCACCGCAGTACTTAAAGCTTATAAGAAGTCTTATTCTAATTACTTTAAGAATGCACTTAAGCAAGCTAATAATGAGGTTAAGGGAATCATTAAGAAGCTCATAGCTGAACATGAACTTAAAATGTCTACTAAAACAAAAAAAAAATTACTAGTGGTCTTTTTCCAGCTATGTCAGGAAGCTAAGCTATGGCATCTAACAATGTACAGAGCTAGTCCACAATAAAGGGTTTTCTCTAAACCTAGCACAAATTTTACTGCACCTACAGTTATAGTTTTTCCAAAGATTCCACACTCCGAGCCATGCCACTTAACTACTACTGAGCAACCCTCCTCAAAAACAAAAAAACCCTCACCTATGGTCCCAGATAACATATCAGGTTGCCTGTTTATCAGTACCAAATATGGCCTATTAGAACCCCTACTTATCCTCTTTAATCTAAGCCTCTCCACTGGCTGCATCCCTGAAGCATGGAAAACAACTATTGCAATGCTATTACATGAGGGCAGTTCAGCTGTAGACCCTGATAACTATAGACTCATTAGTTTTGTTAGTCTGATATGTAAAGCTATGGAGCAACTTTCTCAGACTGTATTAATCTGGATCCTCATTGATTTGGCTTTGTCAGTGGAAGGTCTTGCTTCTTTAACCTCATTAATTTCATTGAAAAAGTCACTGAAGCAGTGGATAGTGGTTATGCAGAACAAGACTTTTGACACTTTTCCCCATGCAGGCATTATTGACAAACTTGTAAATCTAAATATAACCCATTATATTGCATGGTGATTAGCTAACTGGTCATCTGATGCAAGTATTGAAGAGTTAGAGACACAGGTGCCTCTTCTGAAAGCAAATACTTTACCACATGGTACAGTTTGGGCCATGCCCTATCTGGCATCTCTCTTTCAGACCTTCAGGCCAACATGCTTGGTCTATCATTATCTAAATTTGCAGATAACTGTAAATTGGAAGCTGTAAATTGATCTTTCACTGACTCATAGTTGCTCCAACATGGCTTAGACCATGTTAACAACTGGTACAAGGACAATCATCTGACATTAATGTGAAAAGATGTACTATAGTTTATGTTGGTAAAAAAAAAAATCCCATACTATACCACATCCAACCCGAAACTGTCATAAGAGACATAGTTCTAGTTGTTGTATGAGTCCGGACAGATATATGCCAAAAGAGGTATTATACTCAATGATTATCCTAATGAAGGCTTAGTAAAGAGGGACAATGGCATCCATAGATCTGTATACAGTTCCTTTGTTTATACACTGGTCAATACATAAGGACTTTCTTCTGACAGTGGATGCATGTTGGTCAAAGATTTGGTCATTGTCCACAAAAGTTCCAAAAATCCCAAACTATTAGATCAACTCTTTGGGGTATATTATCCATGTGGTAGTTCCCTGGGGTAGATGCTTACCCAAAGGACAAAAAAATATATATTTTTGGCCTTTAGTTTCATTCTGTGATTCTGGCACCCATCATTTGTTTGGGATAGACCTTCCTGTAGAATGGCTAAGTCATTTGGGGATTCGATGACAGCTCCTAGCTTGTAGTCATCTGCAAACTTAGCCAGATTCCTTTGTTATTGTTTTTTACTTCAGATAAGTAGATGCCATACAGAAAGGTCCCAGCACCAAACCCTGGGAGACTCCACTGGGGACTAGTCTCTTTGGGGGGGGTGGTATCTTCCTCTCCTTTGATCTACTATGCCCTATCTGAGAACTAGTTGTCAATCCAGTAGCTGATGCATGGGTTTATTCCCTGCTTATTTAACTTTTCTACTATGCATGAGTGGGGTACTGCATCTAAAGCTTTAATCAGGTCAAAATATGTGATATTTACCATTTGGCTTCATACATTCCTTTGTTGACCTTTCAAAAAAACTCTCCAGCAGGTTAGGAAAGCATGACCTGCCCTTGACAAATCCAAACTGAGACAGTCCAGTGTTCGCAAGTTCCCTGTATCCTTATCAATTAGTTCCATATGTCTTTCCATTTCTTTGCATATGAGGCTGGTCAGATTTATGGTTTAGTAATTGTCTAGGCTTATGGAAGGATATCCCCTATATCCAAAGAAGTCTTAATTCCCCTTTATTCATAGGTTCATAG
Organism: Protopterus annectens; assembly: GCF_019279795.1. Lineage (NCBI taxonomy): Eukaryota > Metazoa > Chordata > Ceratodontiformes > Protopteridae > Protopterus > Protopterus annectens. The sequence goes on along the minus strand of NC_056751.1, from coordinate 28,651,915 downwards.
GTTCATAGGTTCATACTAGGCTATCTGCCCGAGGGCATTTATAAGCCTAGCCATAGTTTTGTGGCTTACGCCACCCCTTAGTTTGGAGAAACTATGCCCATTAATTAGCTGTGCCTCTATCAAGCAGTGACACTGAGGTAACCCCTGGGGTTAGTATCTCATCAGACCCATCATTGGATATAATGCCCCTTTGGCATATATTTCTCAAAATATATTTTTAAACTTAACAGACCTATGAGGCTCCTAACTAAAAAGATCATTTCTCTCAAAAATCTTAGTTATCACAACAGACTGGTAGCACTTTCTCTATACTCACCTCCTCTGGTCTTTCAGCATCTCTTCTGGTAGTTAGTGGCTGTTAAGGTACACAAGGAACTAGATGCCCAGCTTGGCAATATGGAGTGCCTTCTGTTATGGCTTGTGAAGTCACAGGATTGACAATTCCCACCCGCCTGGCCACTGGTGGAGCAAATGCCCAATAATATAAGCCATCTAGATAAATGATATCATGGTTTGCTGCCTCTGAGCTGGCCTGACATCCAACCATGCCAAGACACTACCTTTTCTCCATGCTTCTGTTTTCCCTCCCTTACATGTCCCTCTCTGTTCGGTGTTTGTTTTCCAGCCCTCCCCATCACCACATGTCCACATTCTGCATGTCTGTCACTAGTCATTGTCCTCTTTACCTTTTATGTGAATACTGCTAATGTCTGTCTGAGTTTGTGTTCTGTGTTCCATGTTTGTCTGTCTGCCATTACCAGCTGCTCTTCTCCATTCATTTCATCCTCAGCCATTGCTGCTAACTTCCCTGCCTTCCCTTCCTTAGTAAACCCTACGAAATGGGCTCTCTCACTAAAAAAAGTAGACTTCCTTCCTCCACCTCTTTTCATATGCTATAATTAATTTGAAGTGTTTACCTGTGCCCTGCTGTTCTCCCCTTTCTTACTTTTATCTACTTCCACTTCTTTACCATTTATTTGAGGAACAGGGTTAGCACTTTGTGTTGATACACATAGTGGAATATATGGTAGCAGCTAAGTCATGTTTCTTCTGCATGCTCTGTGGCACTGCATTGCATAGATAAGCAGACATTGCCTCTCTCATGATAGCCAGGCTTTGCTGTGATGACCATTATGTTCATCAACTGTCTGCTGTAGGGCTGCTCCAGCCATGGAGCAAACTAATGCTGCTTCCCACCATTATCACTACAACCCTGTTTAATTAGTGGCACTTTGCTAGGGCTGTCAGCACTATTCGATGCTTAATGAATGTCTTATTGGCTCTGTGGCTCCTTATGTAGTGACATTATTAAAGATCAGTGTGCATTTCTGTGCAGCATTTGTCTATGAATACCAGCTTTTATATGTATTTTGAGGTGGTCGCAAATTCCGCTACATTCCACACTCATGCAGGTGATACTCAGAACAGTACAATCTCTATTACAATCAAATCTGACTTTGCAGCATCACGTGAATAAGTGGTACTTCCTTCATGCAACAAATTTAAAGAAAAGTGATTTCTGCAAGTCAGTTTCAATAACTGTGATTTTTTTAACCTCTGACTAAACAAAATACCACTGAAGCTATTATTCTAATACATTAAAACTGGTATTTTAGTCTGTTATACTAATTTATACCTCTAAATTTTAAGGATTTTAAGAATTCTTTAAAATATATTCACTGTGGCATAACAGATGAGCGAGCAACGAAAGAGTATTTGTTGCAACCTGGTACCTGGAGGTGGAACATGTATGGAAAATATGAAAATGTTGAATTCATGTCAGCTGATAAAATACACAGAAAACCACAAACATTGAAATAAGAGGCTATAAATGTGTTTTTGAAGGGACAGAGAAGACCCCACATGCACTACTGAGTGGAAAGCTTTGGTCCCACCACACCTAGACAACTTTAATATGCTAATTCTATATTTTAAATACAACTACATATAAAGACAGCATATATTTCTGTATCAGTTTTGTAGCACTTTTCTCTAACAAAAACAAATGCAACAAGATTTCATAAGTTGAAGCAGTATACCTAATAATATCATTTTAAAAGCTAAACAGAAAACATACCAATAATCCAATAAATATCAAACCATTATACTAATATCATAATCAATCATAAGGTAAAATAGCAGTTTGGCAATGCATCCATATGCCAGATGAGGGGGATCTCAATATTCTGCCATCAGTGTCCCTGTATTTTAGCAACCGAAAAAAAAACATGTACACTGTACAAAAAGCAATAGAATTTCTGGAAATCTTGAGAAATTGTTAATGATTTTGGATATCTCTGCCAGATCTTAAATCCACAGGCAATTTTCTTGGCATTAGACCACAATATATTATTTCATCAAATTATGTGTCCTGCAGGTATGATTTGCTGAAAAAAACTTTTGTACTTCTCTGCTAAATGCCTGTCTGCAGCATTGATTCAGACTTGAAGGTTTCCAAATAAAAGACATAAGATTAAAAAACTCTACACAGGTGAGCTGTGAAAATGTCAATAATCAAGTAGTCTGAACATTACTACTAGAGAACCGGAGTACCTAAACATAACTAATGTGCAAAGGCAATTCTTAACTCACTTCTTATGTAGCTGCAAAAAAAAAAAAAAAAATCAAAATGTGCATGTATCTCTTTGTGCATGTATACACAAAACCTGTGTGTATACATATATGTGTGTGTGTGTGTGTGTGTGTGTATTATATATATATATATATAGATGTATATATATATATATATATATGTATATATTTCTATATATATATATATATATATATATATATATATATATATATATATATAGATATATATATATAAAGAGGGAGAGATACATATATATGTGTGTGTGTGTGTGTGTGTGTGTGTGTGTGTATATATATATATATATATATATATATATATATATATATATATATATATATATATATATATCGAGAGAGAGAGATAGAGAGATAGCTATAGACATGTATATAGATGGGTTCACTAAAGAATCCAGAAATACTGAAATCCCGAATTTCAGTATTTCGAAATTCTATAGTCGAAACCTTTAAATACCGAAACCCCATAACTGCGAAATTTGAAATCGCAAACCTACAGTGCAAATACACCGCGCATATACACATACACACGATCTCCCCCCAGAATCAAACAATCCTATACTACAGACAAGCAGTGGGGCAAGCCCCTCTGCACCCCCCCATGTAAGGGGCTGCACCCCCACACCCCCCACTTATATATACTAACTCCGAGATCGCACAATCACACACACAAAGATAAATCACACACACACACATTTCACAGCCCCTTGCACACACACTTCACAGCCAAAACACACACTAACATACACAAAAGCCCTTAACCAACACACTCATATGTACTTACCTACACATACACCTATGCATTCACACACCACAACACCAGAAGCTCCAATCTTCACTATTTTGAATTTTGCACTTCTGGTGTTTCAGAATTTCAAGGCTTCGGTATTATAATTTTGAAATACTGAAAGTCGGGATTTCAGTATTTCAAAATTATAAAGGGAACCCATATAGATATATAGATATAGATATAAGGGGTAATTCAATAAACCCTACATGGAGCGATTCTCCATGTAGGAATAGTGTTAAGGCTCAAACACAGAACATGGATGCCGAGCAATCCAGGAAACAAAGCTGGGGGCGTGCACAAGCTTCCTGACACTGTGCCGGCATGGAGGTGTCCGCGGAATGCAAATCACCTCATATGCTTGTGAAAACCATGTAAATGAGGTGATTTGGTGACAAAGAAAGCATAAAGGCACTCATGCTGGTTCTGTGTAAGGCTGGAAAGTTTACATATTTAGAAACTGTGTACCAGAGGATAAAATTTACACAGGGGCTGTAACAGCCCAAATAAAAGGTTGTATAATATCCAGTAGGCATGCAAATGGCCAAAATTATGAAGGGTGATTTAGAAAAGCAATGCAATATATAAAAAATGTATTTTTTTAATACATATGCCATGTTTAAGTAGCATTTAAGCAGTGTGCAGTGATGTGCAAACAAGCTATTTTGCAAAAAAATAAATAAATAAAAAGTGTAAAATATGAAATTTAAACTATGCAAAGTTATTGCATTATAGTGGCCAGTGTGCAGTCATATAATGGCAGGTTATAGTGGTGTAGTGCAATATCCAAGGTATATGCAATTAGGTGTAGATAAATGAGCCAAGTTTATTGAATAGCAAAATGTGCCACCATGTCCGCAGGTAGAAATTGTGTAAGGGCTAGAAGCATGGTAGTGTAGGCAGAAGATACAGCTGACATGAAAAGGGGGTGTGTCATGGCATGTATAAGCAAACTGGAGCTTTGTGGCGCCTGTTTGTGCTCAGCTAAGCACAGCTAAGCAGGGGTTATGGCTGTGTCTGAGGCTGCTAAGCTGTGCTTAGCCCCACCGTACGTGTTTTAATTGTTTAAAGAAAAGCTAAGTGTGACCATGTATAGGAGATGGCCCTTTCTGCTTAACAATGTTTACACTAGCTCTGCGGGTTTGCGTAGAGTGCCGCTTGGCTAAGAGTGGAAAAAAATGAAAAAAAAAGGGGGGATGGATAGCATGGGAAAGCCAATCAAACATAAATGACTGATAAGCCCTGTTTCACTCACACTGGCCCATTCAAACCCCTCAGTAATATGCCTGGTAGGTGGAATTTGTCATAGTCAGCCAATCACACAGGCTGCATCTGCAGCAAACTAGTATAAGGTAATCATACGCCCTTCAATCTGATTTTTCCCACATGCTCTGCACCATTGGAGTACACACTTGGTAATTTTAACTGGCAAAATGATAGGGGCTGCTGCTGCTCTGCTACATCTGTATGCACTACAGGCTGAGGTCAGTGATGATGATGATGTTAACAATAGGCTTAGACTGAGGAGGAGAAGAATGTTCATGCCCAGGGTAACCTTTCAGGGGCTACATGAGCTGGAGATAGTACAGCACTACAGGCTGGACAGGCACATACTACAGGAACTCACCAAGCTCTGCCACCCTCACCTCAGACCCAGAGCCAACAGAGGGGAATCCATCCCAGTGGAAACAAAGGTATGTGTAGCCTTAAGAATACTAGCTACAGGTACTTTCCAAAGATCTACTGGAGACATCATTGGGATCTCACAGGCATCTGCATACAGCACATTCCACCAGTTCCTGGATGTCATGCTAACACATGCCAATGAGCACATTTATTTCCCCAACACCCCTGAGGAGAGGACCAGCAGTATGCATCTCTTCCACCATGTAGCACACTACACAGAGGTACTGGGTGCCATAGACTGCACTCATGTGCACATCAAAGCACCACTCTGTGAAGAGAGTAGTCTACGTCGACCACAAGAGGTATCACTCCATCAACTGCCAGGTCGTGTGCAATGCCCAGGGCATTATCATCAATGTGTGTGCTGGCGGCCCTAGCAGTTATCACGACTCTCACAACTGGCACGCACCACAGCTGTACCAGGCATTTGCCAGGGGGGGGCATCCCATACGGCCATCTAGTGGGGGATGCTGGCTATGCACTGGAACCATGGATGATGACATCCATCACAAATACACACACACCAACTGAAGAACACCATAATGAGGCACACACTCAAACTAGGGACATCACAGAGCATGTGTTTGGGCTGCTCAAGTCGTGGTTCCGCTGCCTTGCCATATCTGGTGGAGCCCTGCAGAACTCTCCAGCCACATGTGCACACATGTTCATAGTATCTGCCATGCTACACAATATGATTCTGTGGAAACAGCTGCAGCAGGAAGATCACAGGGAAGGGAGGCACAGCTCCCCACCATTGACAAGGTCCTCACAGGCACAGTGGGACTCAGACGAGGAACCCCCTGAACTGTCCCTGTAAGCAGACATAGACAGGCCCAGTGCTCCCTGGCCTTGACAAAGTGTCAATGCATAGCACATAGACTGAAAACCTAGGGACCCAGGAACTGATACCCCACTCTGACTCACATACACACAGTAAAATGGATGCCAACCACATCACACTACCTATACCATGTATAGGCTGTGTACTGCATGCATCTGACAGAGTCAGTCCTAAAGCACTGTCCTCTCAACTCCTGCTGGCATAAGGTAGGACATTCTTCTTAACAATAAATTAATGAGGTAACAGACTGTGATAGCATATGTATGGTATCGCTGCATGGATGCAAGGGAATGGAGTGGGCTACTGAGATAGCAGCAGACAACAGACAGCTATGTGGGACAACAGGAACTCTGTCCCAAATACTGGCTGCCCCAAAATATGCAGTAGGGTCCAAGCCAGCAAAATCCACTGCACTATGTGAGGGACTTACAAACAGTAGGGTTATAGGACAGATGCATGGATGTCAATGTTGGAGTCCCATACATACCACTAAACCTCTTATAGCACGAAATCTGTACAAAGCCATAAAGAAATGTGAGGCAAAGGCTCAAAAACAGGGACAAGTGTTAAATATTGCTGTTACAAACATAGAAAGTTGATAAAATAATAAGTGTTGCAGTAGCATGAATTCTCTGAAGGGTAAGAAATCTGAAACTCAAATGTCTGTCATTACTTTATAACTTCACTCTTCAATGTTTTGACAGTAACTTTCCAGACAACCACAAATTTATGAAAAATGGACCCAAAATGAGAGGGAAACATCTGGACATTTGACCAAAATCTGTGCAGTTTAGAGGTATGATCCCCTACCCCCAATACACCTGTGTTTTCATAGAACTGCAGTAACAGTAATGGAGGGACATTGAGCCACAGATATGGACAGTACACAGCTCTGAGTAACATAGATGGTGCCTACTAGAATAGCTGGCTGTGACAAGTCAGTGTCTTGCCTGGATACAGAGGCTGCCATGTAACTGTGTCAGTACTCACAACAAGTCAGTGGGCACCAACCATACCCCACGGATGTCAGGGTTTCTCAGATATTCCACATGTGTGCCTCGTATATCTGTTCTGTTTGTCATAACATTGCATTTGTCTGGCAAACTATTGGCTAAACAATACAGGTTAATGTGAAAACATTAATGACAGACAGTCGAGATGCAAACTTCATACCATAAGAAAATGTAAGCTAATACAAAACCAGTCTATCAACTGTCTACATTTGGAAGACCAATATTAAGCTGCTATCCCCATGTCTGGGCCTGTGTCTGACTGTGATATATGACCCTGTCAAGATGTCTGCCTGTAACAGTTAGACAGGTATGGCCAACATGTAGCCTTAGAAGAACATTGCAACACAAACTGTCTGAGAACCACAGCAGATGTATGGGGCATAATGTTGGCCAACCTGCTAAACAAGTACAGTCAGAGGTATGTAGTCCATAACTCTGTGTCTGATGTTATGACATCTACCCCAGTCACACCAGAACTAAAGCTACATAATAGCAGCAACTATGGACAAAGCCTGTGGCTGGACCAGAGCAGGATAATGGGCCACATATAAGGGGAAGGAGGAACCACTGATCACGCAACTGTAGAATGCGAAGACTACAACACGTCATGCAGTAGCATGGTTTCCCTGCAGTGTATGCAGTCAGTAGACAAATGTCTGTCAGTGGTTCCTCACTTTAATCTCTTCTGATCTGCCACTGACATACCAGGATATCACAGTGCTGTGCAAAATTTATCTCACATATCATGCAAAACTCTGCTCAGTCCATTACACTCTGTACCCACCCTAGATATGACTCAGTTAATAAGACTAGCACACAGCCAGTCTGTCAATGAGATGCTGGACTTTTTCCAGGGCTTATCAGGTAACTGGCTGTAGCACAAAAAATCCTGGACCGGAGTACAGGTAGGTCTGGAGTGAAGTCCCACTCTTATTATTGATGGTCGATCTGGGCTTGCTTCTACACGTAGGTTCTGTCAGCCCATGTCTGAACACACATCTGACTACAGAACTGGGATGTACATATATCCCTTCTGCATACAAACAGCTATGTACACAGTAACTGTCTATCCCACCCCCATCAGACATGTTTACCCCTATCTATCCATATATGGTACATATAAGATTTTCTGGATCTGTTGATTGTGATATACATACAGATATATAGGTAACATATACAAATATATCATTTACAGAGAGACAGAGATGGGGAGAGAGAGAGAGAGAAAAAGACAGAGAGAGACCATGAATGGCATATAGTGATGCACTGCAGCAGCCATGCATACACCTATTTGAACCAGTGGCATGTGCAAATACTATGGTGAGGGCATTGTGTAATAGTAGGTAGTGAGGGATTATACTCTCACATTAGTCACCGTGTGTGTGTGTGTGTGTGTGTGTGTGTGTGTGTGTGTGTGTGTGTGTGTTTGTATGTATTACATGTACAGCAGACCACACACACTTAACAGGCTTATGTCTGTGTAATGGCTACCCATATTTTTTCCCTGTGACTGCTTTCCTCCACAACAGTGGTCTCCCTGTCAGCAGCTACTGATGTCATCCAATCCAACAGGACTGCCAGACACTCCCTATCTGTGTAATTCCTGTGGCACATGCGATAGGTACATACTGCTACAGTGTAGACAGCTAAACATGTAGTGCTTCAATGCCCAATAATGCCAACCATGTGTGTGTGTGTGTGTGTGTGTGTGTGTGTGTGTGTGTGTGTGTGTGTGTGTGTGTGTGTGTGTGTGTGTGTGTGTGTGTGTGTTTGTATCCATATGTATATTTCCTGAGGCTTTGTATGTGCAATGCCAATATATTTTGAGGCCTGTTTTACCCTGTTAACCTCCAATTGCCCTAATTTACAGGGCCTGCTAATGTCATCCACCTTAGATACAGCATTGGACAGTCTGCAGGCATATAAGCTCCATAGTGCACGCAATAAATACATTGCATTATAGTACAATAAATTAGATATGTAGGGGTTCAAGAATCTCAAGACTGCCATCTGTGTGTGGGAAGCATATTCCCTGTGGGTGTGCATGTGGTTTGGTTATATAATTTTCAGGCCTGTTCTGCCCTGCTGACTCCCCCGTTGCAGTAATTGACAGAGCCTGTTGATGTCATCAACCTTAGATGCACCGTTTCGCACTCTGCAGGCCATACCTCTCAACTGTACACAGTTTTGCAGAATGTCCGGATACTTCCCTCATATATTTTGTCTGTGTGTCATAAAAGTATGGTTTCCTGGCCAATCACTGGCAAAGAATTAAGAGCTGAAGTCAGACAATAATGACAGACATCTGAGTGTCAGACTTCATACCTTTCACAAAAGTAATGGTAATATGAAACCAGTTACTCTATCAATTATCTACATTTGTAAGAGCACTATGTAAAATCTGTCTCATTTCTAGGCCTGTATCCCCCATTATTAAAGGCTTTGTCCACATGTATTGTTATAACAGGTTGAGAGGTATGCCCCAGGCATATAAGCTCTGTGGCATATGCAATAAGGACATAGCACGATAATACATACAACTAAATAGGTAGGGGTTATAATCTCAATACTGGTGACTGTGTGAGTGTATATGTCTGTGCATACATATTCCCTGTAGCAGTGTGGCTGTCTTGCTTGTGTGTGTGCAATGCCTATACCATTTTGTGTGCCTGTGCCACGCTGCTAACTCCACCATCACCAATCTATTCATGGCCTACAGATGTCGTGCACCTTAGATGCAGAGTTACACATTTCAAACACAATACCACTGCAACGCATGCATATGAACGACAGGCTATACTGTACATAACTAGATAGATAGGTGATTTAAGTCTGAAACTGGAAACTCTCTCTGCATGACTGTTGGAACACATCCCCCTGCAACGGTGAGTGTGTGACATGGTTTTGCCATTTTAAGTACCTGTTAACCCCGCAGTGGCAATCCTTACAGCACCTGCAGATGTCAACCACCTGAATATTAGTGGCAGACAGTGCAAAACTTTATACGCTCTGTGGTTCATGCACTATATATATTCCGCTATCATTTGTACAATTAGCCAGGTAGGGGATCTATTATGAACAAGGGCAGTTCATGAGTGTGTGTGTGTGTGTGTGTGTGTGTGTGTGTGTGTGTGTGTGTGTGTGTGTGTGTGTGTGTGTGTGTGTGTGTGTACATATGTACATCCCCTTGCAGCAATGTGCCTGGATTAGGGCCACAAACATACCTCTCGACCTCTTACAGAAAGACATCTGGAGAAAGCCATACAGAAAAGTGGGATAAAGCCCACATATTAGGGTCAGTGTTTAAATATTGCTTTGACAAACATGCACACCAGATAGCATAACAGTGTGTGCATTCACATGCATTTTCTGAAGAGTATAAGGTCTGACAGGAAAATATCATTCTTGTGTAACATCAGTCTTTAATGATTTCACATTACTTTGACAGAAAACCACAATGGTATGCCAAAATGAACAAATATATGTGGCAAACATTAGGAAATTCTGAATATATCTGTATAGGTTGGAGGTATGGCCACCACCTGTCCCACCCTGCAGGTTGCAGTTCATGTTTAGCCAAGTGTGACCTGTGACAATGACACAAACAATACAGAGGTGCCCAGAGTGTAGGACAACAAACATCTTCTAAGGTTGTTTACGACCTGCATAAAACAGTTATTTCACATCAGAAGCACCTTACTGGTATGGGAAATAGCATAACATATGGTGATGTGACACAAAGAATCATCCATATTGTCAAACAAAGGGAAGTCTGTCTGGTGCACTTGCCATGGGTTATGGCATGTCCTGCCAAGTGTCACAATACTACAAGACGTGTCCCATATTCCACATTTAAAAAGGTGGCAACCCTACCCTGTGTTACCTATGTGTGTGCAATATGTAGACATGTATACACTCTGTGAGTAGCTTCTGCACACAATGACCCACATGTTTGAAGGCATGAATGCTGACACCTCCCACATATGTAAGTACATCCTAAAGCTGTAGCAACTGTGAGTAGTGTGCTGTCTGTCATTGACCCACAAGCTGATGTCAACACAGTGCAGTGGGGTCAAACAGCAGGTATGGAATGGTGGCCAGCTCCTGGCCTCCTGCTGAATGCAGAAAACAGTACCATCTAACCTTATGGTGAGGACATGGACCCATTATTTCCCATATCAACAGCAACCCCATAAATGCACAAACTGCATTGACAGAAACTGGCTATGCAGGTTGATAACATTGTTGCATTCACCCATCAAGTAGTGTCAATGATCAGAAAGGACATGGATGTGGTTCACCACATAGGTAAAGGGACTGCATCCAGACAAAAGGTGGACATTACCACTGTATAGTTCTCAGTCACTACAACAATAAATTAGCAGCATGGCCAGTCTGGTATGTACATATGCAGACATCTGCACCAAATGGAAAGGCTATGTTAACACCCACAATGGTTATCCATGGCCTTCAACACCTGTTCCATGCATACAGCCTCAAATCAGTACTGGCCCACTCATTATTGGACAGGTTGTCCACAGGTGGGCTGTAACATTTGTAGATGGCAATGTTGTGCTCAGCCCTTCAACAGCTGCCCCATATATGTCAGTATAACTCTGTGCATTGATGGCATGATAGTCTTGAATCACATATGACACAGCAAAAAGAAAACAAAAACAGCTGGAGAGACAGGTTTGTCTCCCACAGGCTGCCCTGTCTGAGGAAAAATGTCAAAGAGTACCATGCAGACCCTCATCATCTCCATCAAGATGAGTGGATGACAAAAAAATCTGTCCAAGGGGTCCAAAGTGTGTCAAGCAATGTCAGGGGCAACAGGTGCTGATAGATGCTTCTGTTGGGGATGGAGTACTGGATAGGCTTGTAAGGGACCCAGGGCCAGTACTGTAGTAACCTCCTCTGTACCTATGAAGCTGTGATCCTACAGAACTCCCAGGTGACATGTATCAAGAGTAGCATTCTGTGTCAAGGGGTATGCATGCAAGGTACTCTGTCTGCCCCCATTTTCCCTTACACACTGTTCCACACATATGCACCTAGGTAAACATTAACATATACAACCATATCTTGGTGATGAAAAGGTCTGTGTGTTGCCACTCCACCATCCTCAGCACCCATAATGGCAGCAGCCCACCCCGACTTAGACACTTGGAATGGAAGCAGAATAAGGTCTGTGAGACAACAGTCATTCAGCAGTACTAACAGCAATAAAGCATCATGGCACAAAGCTACATACACTTTGATGTGCATGCATGACAATTACCAGCAGACAGCAACTTACAGGCCATAACACTACTACACTACAAACTGTTATTACCTGTACTATATTGATCCTTTGCATCAGACACATAGCATGTCCCTGCATCGATGGTATGGATAACAGGGATGTGGCACAGGTATCATCACATGCACAGGGTGTGATGTGGGTTTGACAAAGTCCTAGGCAGTGCCATACAGTTGATATCATGTGTGTGTGTCTGGAGAGGTGTTGGTCAGCTGGGCCATGGAGAGGATCTGTGTGCATCTGTTGGTGACCTGCATGTGACAGTGATGTGTTAGTGTGTGCATGCACACAGTCAAGCCATGTGCTAGCCATACACAAGGGTATGTTGGACTGCCGTGGACTGTACATGGCAGAATGGATAGTTCACCATCTCTGGCCATAAACATGGGAACTGGTTCTGCCAGGAGTGGCACTTATAACACCATGCCCAAGGCCAGGTATGGAACTACTTCCTGACAGTGACCAGTGTCTGCTTGGTCTGAGTCCCTCATGGGCCATCCAGGACCACATGCCTATGGCCTGCCACATTGTGGTGTGGACAGCACTGTCCCATCAGTAGTGCTGGTGGTACTGCCACTATGGGAGTGCGACTGTGCATGGGTATGTAGGCTCTCAGCTGATGTTGTTGCTGATGTTGTTGCTGACCTACATCCACATGTCCAACACCCTACTACCACCACATGTTCAAGCACAAATATTGCACAGTTAAGGACTGACAATGTCTCACCCAACATCTATCCACTACATCAGCGGAATGACATAAGGCATCACCAGTGCTGTGGAGGGTGTCATACATGCCAGAGAGTATGGCATCCATGTCCTGAGCATCCATCTGGTGCACCGTTCACAATGTGCCTGTGCCTTCATGATGGACCAGAACATGTGTCAGGTGACAAGTGCTGTGAAACCTTTGACAGGTGTTGGATGGCCTGCAGTCCCCCTTGAGCACCCCGTCAATCTACCTGTGTGGGGCCTTCGCCAGCTCTCTGTCTATGGCTAGTATCTACAGTCACAGATGCCATAGTCCCCACACTCCCCTGTGAAATGCCACCACCCTCTGACTGCCCAATATCTGTGGCTGCTGGGACTGGGTATGTGTGGGCATACTGACCATATGTGGGGACATTGTGGGTGGAAGTTGGATGTCAACCAATGGGACAGATTCAGCCCCCAACAATCCCACCTGTGCCTCATAATGGCCACCAGCATAATCAGAGTCCGATGACACACTGACATCAGGTTGTCAGGCGGACAAACTCCAACCCTCATGGTCACCTGTGAGGGGAAGACAACATGACTACATGAATACCTGCACTTTAATGTTTGCTGATCCACACACACACACACACACACACACACACACACACACACACACACACACACACACACACACACACACACACACACACACACACACACACACACACACACACACACACACACACACACACACACACACACACACATACATACAGGTGAGGTGCCACAAAGGCGTTATACACACCACACCTTCTGACTGATGCCATGCACAACACACAATCAGACCACAATAGACACACTCTGAGCAGGCCCTGAAAAACATGCACTTCAGCTATGCAGTTAATGTTGCTAGTACTATAAACCTGTGAGATATGTCATAATTCAGAGTATGGGATGGACCTTCACCTAGCACACAGTGTACCTGTTTACACAATAGTAGTGCACCCCTGTATAGTGGACTGACTACACCTATGCATAACTATGTGCTAATATGTCACAACTGCTGCAGATATGCTACTGTGATTACCAGTGCTATGCACTGCAGTGATCCCCACCAGAAGTGAACATGCATGTATTGCAACATGGTTAAGCTAAACTGTCATGTGTATGGCAAACTGGCAGCCCTTAAAATGCCTAGGGTATAGGTGAGCCATTACATGACAGTTCCACACTCACTGGCTACAGGTTGATGTTCCCCAGCTACACCAGAGGTACCTATGGATTTGTGGGGGAGAGGTACTGTCAGCACACACATATCTGGCATTGGTACAGGATAATATGCAGATTTTTTAACACTACATTACAAGCTGTGATACTACACAAATTGTTGACATTCACAATATGTGTGCATGTGTGCATTACAAATCCCCACCCACAAATGCGGATTGGCCTCACATATGCATACAGGTATACAGAGACTGCCACTATGAACCTCGAAAAAGGGCATAGCAAAATAAATTTAAAATGGGTGGCGAAAGCCAAACACATTCTGGCTAGGCTTATAAATGCCCTAGGGCAGATAGCCTAGTATGAACCTATGAACCTATGAATGCTACAGTATTAACATGATGACCACTGGAGGCTTACCTGGACACTCCTCAGCTGCAGTATCTGTGCCACCCACCTCCACAACATATGTAGTGATGGTTTCCTGTGAGCTGGTGGCTGACCCAAGGTGTGCCAGGAACTCCTCTGTGGCTGACAGAGGTGGTTTTGTAGGAGGCCCTCCCCCCATACCAGCATGGTCCCTGGCAACAGTTGCAGCCCTTTGCCATGCATGGTGTATGGGATTAGTAGCATGGTGCAGGACCTGTACGTAGCGCCTGTCCAGGTGTCCCACATCATTCACTGTTGCTACCAGTTCTGTCCACAGTGCAGTACATTGTTGCTGGTTGTGGTGAATCCTTGACAACAGCAGCCAGTGATGGGGTCTCAGCGCAACAAGAATTGCAGTGGTGTCAGCTTCTGAGAAGGGTGGGTTGCAACCTGACAGACATGAACAGGGGAAGAAATCACAGGACTGCATATGTTGCTCACCATTATGTATAGACTCTGCACATCCACTTCTGTGAGCACTATCCACTGCTAACCCCCACATCGTAACCCTGCCATCTATGAGCACAGTATGACTGTGTGTTTAGGTAACATAATGTCAATACAGCATGCATTGCCCCCCTGATCCTGATGTTTCATGCTACTTGCTGCATGTGCTATGAGGTGTTGCAATGCATGTGTCTGTTGCATCTATTACTGCTTGTTCCTAGCCTGTCTACATGGTCTGCTGTGGTGTTAGCCTCCTACTATATTAATAATCACGTGGTCTGTAGGCCCACCCCTCAGGCCTCCCTGGCCTTCTTCTCTCAGATACTGAACTATATGGCTGACAATGTCCTACAGTTTCCCATAGCCGCTGTGGTTGATATGGGTGTTCTGGCACTGTGTAGCACCTGCCTCATGTGCACAGATGGACAGACAGCTACAAACACCAGCAGAGAACACAGTGTGTGAGAAATGCAATGACAGTAGGAACATGCAATCCATGCTATTTCCCTGTTGAGTTCGCATATCTAGATGCAAACAGGCTGTCAACACAATCAGTACACCTCACACACCACCCACACCTGCACAACACACACAAATATCTGCAGTGGTCTTCAACATACACAGCCACAAACAAAATGGATCTCCAAGCCAGAGCCACACATGAATGCCACAGCCATACACAGCACATACCACAAATGGCCACATGCCTGTGTCCACAGCCATGCAGGTGTCTTCCCATGTCAAACATGTTACGCATAGGGGACTCCAGTGGAGACACTCTAGTGTGCGTCTGACCTGGCTGTGTATGTGGATGGTAACAGTTACTTGTGTGTCACATGGCAGACTCCACCATATTGCATGCACAGTATTGTCTCTCACCAACAGGTACTGTCATGGGTCTGTCACGGTACATGTTGGTGTGCCTGACCTGACATGTATGTCCCTGGACTATATGCAGTGAGACATGAGTGAGCACAATGGCTATGTGTCCCAGACAGGTATGTCCCTAGCCTTCCTTTGCATTATGCTGTCACCCAGACCATAATACAATCAGGGAATGATTGCCCTTAACATGTACACATTTATCCTGTGATATTCCAGAGGTTCCAGTACCTGTGAGTCTGGGAAGATATGGTAAACAGACCATCATGCTCTGTGAGAGATAGCCTCCATCTGTCTTCGCTGGTCTTCATGTGTCTGGCACTGGTTCTCACCAGCACCATAGTGATTCCATTATGAAAAGTAGTGAAGTTATCGCTACCAACATACAAGTGTCAGTCAGCACACATTGAAGGTCATGCTGTTAAATGCTAGAGGTATACACATGAGTTTGCCCTCATTGCAAGCAGTTATAACCCTGGAAACTGCAGACATCTGTGCAGTCATACAGACCATGGTTCAAAGCTACAGAGAGCAGACCAGCCTACCTGGTCAACCATCCTAGCATACATTCAGATGCCAAAGTGTAGCCGGTAAGGCTATAGGACATAAGGTTTCAGTATATATGAGACACATAAACACCTCCATGCTGTACAGGCAGTACGATACACAGGAGACACTGCAGGGCAGTTCACCATTGCTAGCACACACCTATTCAAATCACAGGTAGCTACCGGCCAACACATGTGACCGGGAAGCCCATTCAGCCTATATGGACCTCATCAACTGTATTAGGAGTCGGGTCTGTACCCTGATCCTGGGTCAGTTGAATGACCCTAACATACATTGTAAGACGCACCCATGCCAGCACACAAATTGCCAGTGAGCCATTGACAGTGGATGTACAAATGCTTTGGTTTGGCCAGGGGCTACCCCCACATGAGGTGAAGGTGTATTGCAGTTGATATTACACAACACGGGTTACCACTGCAGCATCCCTACAGTGTCATCCTCCATGGGAAAGCAACCATCATGCGGTCACATTTACAGTCACCATCTCCCACAATACCCATCTAGCTAGGGTCAACCATACATACACCTCCAACATGGAATACATCCTCCTGGGGGTATACACAGCCTCACAGCCCCCAACCCCTCATTAAGGACTAGCACCAATATCCACACATACACACAAGTGCTATATGTACATTTGTATAGATGCATGTAGTCCGGTATGCCCAACAGGCCTACATCATCCTCTGCTAGGATATGTACACTTGTCTGGTGGACATCTTCAATGCCTACTGTCCATAACAGGGATGACATACTGCTGTCTGAGACACAGTAGGGGCAGGTGCCCAATTTGGAGCAATGTCTCCTTGGCGCGTACATGAGAATGGGATCAGTCCTGCAAACCTTCACAACAAACACAGAGCTTATATTGTTTACAACCACTACAGGCAGTCATCTCCCCTACTGCACATATGTCTGCAACAGCACAGGTAGCACCTGTAGGTGCTCACTTGAGGTGCTCAAGGATTCCAGCTATACCAGTGTTGTTGCTATAGCATACTGAATGCCTGAGAGAGTCAGTGTAGGCTTCACCTCCTGTCTTCCCCATCAGTACATCAGGATAGCCAGAGTACCTCCTCATCTTCTATATGTATGGAACAGATCACCACTGCCATGTGAAAGTCAAGGTATACATCCGCCATGAGAGCCTAACACATCACAGGATGCATACTACATGACACCAAGATAACCTTAAAATACCATAAGGAACCATATTTAAAGGAGGACTGATTACCACCTTTGTCCCATCTCTTTGATGGACAACCGCTGACAACCCCTTTAAACGAAGGTGTTGCATCCCCCACTCAGTCACATGACAGACCCACAGCCTAACTAGGGTGTTCTGCAAGCCAAAGCACAGTTTATAAGGAACTCCCGTACCTAGCACATTGGCAGCCTGCACACAATCTATCACATGCACTTAGGCTTTGTCAAGGAAGGGTTCATGTCTGTTACACTCAGTTGACCTGTATGACACAGTCACCAAAGCCATGGACAGAGGTTGACAGTGCAAATTGCCTACCATGACTTGGACAAACTCTGTGACAGTATAAACGCTGTGGCCATTATACACATAACACCCCCACATATGCATCACACCATATGTTACCATAGGTGTCGCACACCTGTGCGCTGACATGACCCACCTATTCCACATAGGAAAATCCACCTCAAGTGATTGACCCATAACTATGTGTGTCACCTGTTGTTCCATGTTTGGGCCTCTGTTATGTGTGATGGTACATTCCTGAGGTGCATGTAACACTCATTAGCCTATGTCTGACAATGTCTATGGATGACTGCATGCTGTGTGCCATCACTGGATGCTCTAGTGATGTCGACATCTTTCTAGGAGGATCTCACACAGATACATGACTGCTGACGGGCACATGGCTTCAGGTTGCATAGCAGGACATGCAGTGTCAACCCCTTTGGGGAGAGTGACATCCCCACATAATAGCACAGTACTAACAAAATCCTAGGCACGCAATCAGTCATGAGGGAGCTTTGGACACAGGTCTTTGGCAACATGACATTTCAACACACAGTTGCTCCCATTGTAAGGTACATCTTGTACATGGCACATGTCATACATACAGGTACGTCATCAAGGGACATAGTGCATAAACATCCCTGTATTCTCCCCAATGAGGCCCAATATTGTGTATAATACCTTGTACATCATTCACATCACACAGCATGGGGAGCAGCTGGGGACATCACAGAGATTCCCCACTAGGTGATACCAGGGCATCATGCATCTACAATACACCGATAGGCTATAAGGGCAGCTCTCTACCTGGTTTCATACATACTCCTCAGGGGTGATATCAGTGTGGCATGCCAGGCAATAACAAACTCCACATTGCTGGGACTGCAAGTGCAACTCATGCTCCACTCTGTTAACACACATACACATGCCCTCAACCTGGCGTGTGACAGGAACTGGGCATGTTGGCAGCTCAGATGTGTGTCCCAAACATTCACCCTGCGGTTGAATGGGCACCCTGTCCACATCAGGCAGGGTAGCTATTTACACATTTGCAGGCGTATCCTGGATAACTGGACAGTTAACTGCACATACACCCTTGGGATACCACCTGTGTCCCTGTTGGACTGGGGCATCAAGTGTTGCCTCGCATACACATGGGATAACATCTGGCCTAGGCATATGGCTGCTCAGGGCCCCTTGCCTAGTAACCTCATATGGTACCAGGAATACCAGATATGGACTGATTGCTGTGACAGACTGTGTTGGTATGTGTCCACACCCATCACTGCCATTGACTGTTGGGTGTCCCCTAGGGGCAATGTTACAGAACCATGTTATCCAGCCTACACCTGACAAATAGGCTAGTGATAGTACAAGTGCAAGTGGACATTCCAGCAACAGCTGTACTACAACATAACTGAGTGCAGTGCATATGTGGTGTAGGGCATCCTCCTCATAGGTGTCTGACATCTGCAGTTCCCAGAAGTTTAAGGAATGTGTACATGTGCCTGATAGATGTAGACCATCTACCAGACAACTGTGGATTTCTGGACACCAGTTGGACATTACGTGATGGTTGTCCACAGTGTTTAGGGAATGTGTCTGTGACATGCCAGGCCCCTGGGAACACAGTATGGTACATTAATATCTGATACTGTATTCATTCCCTTACATTGTATGCTCAATATGTGTGCACTCTGCTAAGGCAGAACCAGCATCCCCCCACTACTAGTGCCTATAACTTGCTGTCATGCTGCAAGAGGTCACCTGGTATGCTAGCCATAGGTGGCAGGCAATGAGATACAGGTGTGGAGTACAGAGTGACCTAGCCAAAGTATGTCAGGAACTATCAGGGACACCTGGACAATCTTTGAATTAAGCCTGTATGATATTCACAGACTGAGAGGGGCTCACTGACAGTACATGAAGTGATATGCCAGCTGTATCCACCAGTAATTATTGTCAGTATTGTACAACAGACAATCCAGTAGCAGTCACCCATGAGCTGACCATTGCTGGGGTGAGTCAGGGGCCAGAGCTGTGATCTATGTCACTGTAGACAGAGCCATAAGGGATGGCTGTAGGTGCTGGACAGCAGACTAACAGCAACATGTCAGTCCAAGACATGTAGTTGAGACCTACTATGTAAATTCCTGTTTCCCATGACTGCATCCCCATCTGCATTCCATTACATCCTTAATTCTATGACATACCTGGTATATTGCTGTACTCCTTTGTGAGAAGACATCCAATTGTAGTCTCCTACAGAATCGCAGTCTGTCTTCTTGAAGAAAGTGTCAGACCTGTTTACCATAGGCAGCAGCTTGTCTTTTGTAGGTAATGCTCATGAACAAGTGATTGCCTGTACACCAATCTTTGACTCCCACTAGCTAATTGTATCCAGAACAGCTGGGTTTTATTGCCATTAGCCAATAGCATTGGGAACACAGTTCTATAATTAAGGCCTTCATGTAGGCCTTGGCCCTTTTATTTGCCTGTGAGGAGTTCATTATCAAGGTGTGGGAGCTACAGCATCACAGAGGGTATGCAGAAAAACTGTTCCCTGTTTGGATTGATGTGTTATGTCCACAGTTTTGCATGCTATGTTTGACCATTGTTAACAGAGTTTGTGATTCTGTGGCAGGTTACTGTTTAACAATATGTGTTGGGCTCAGTAAGAAGACAGGTGTGAGTGTCATACATCCTCTTTATCTGACTGTGCATGCTGCTGCAGTTGATACTGGTGTACCAGCTGTGTATGTTTGTAGGGGAGACTGTGATACATGTCCCTGTCACCTGAACATCCCCCTAACCCTTTATTTATGGGTGTCATGTGGATGCCCTGTTCTAGGTGATTGGGAGGTATGGCAGATCTGTAGCAGGTAGTTGAACATATAGCTGCATGTGTGACAGGCCACAGCTACTGCATTCTGGGCAGGAGTCATACTGAGAATTATGAATACATTGGGGACAGCAAGCTGTATATGTCAGTGAGGTAGCAGTGTCAGCTGTTGTGTCAAAGCATGGCCAGGGTGAGAGTACCCATTACAGTCCAGGTGCCTCTGGTACATATGTTAAGTAGTAGCACCATCCAGAGAGTGATAGGAAAGGTTTAGGACACATATCAATATTTGTAACATGTGTTCCACCCTCCAGGCCTTTGGCATGCTACTGTGGGTGGCAGTGACTGTGGTAGCAGCAAGCAGGTCTGCTGAACATTGCAAGGCTCAGTTATTTGTAGGCTGTATTGCTGAGCATGTAGTTGTCATGCAAGAGACTAGACTGTGGGCCTGAACTGTGGGTGTCCAGATGTCAGACATGCTGGAAATGTAACAGATAGTGCTACAGAGTAATTGTTATGGGAGGTGTAGTTGCAAGATATATGTGCATGCATACAGTGTGTTACACAGGATTGGCATGAACATGTGTTTGGATGCCTCTGACATGTGACACTGACCTGTCGTTCATGCTTTTGTGAAATCAATCTGCATTGCCTTGATATTACATCAGTACACAGAATAGATTTGATGACAACCAGGCCATATGTAGGTGACACAACTGTGGGCATTCTGAAACAGTCTATGCAGTTTTCAGCTGTACCTGATATGGTAGGCCTCCTGTTAATCCATCAACATGTCTTTGGCTGTGTACTGGTTCAGTGTCTGTATCACAGGCCCAAGTACACTGTCATTTATCACATTATGTCACTAGTACTCAGGATATCTTGGTAACAACACCAGTAATTCCCCAGAGTTGAGTTGGTTTACTGGTGTGTTGCAGTGAACAGTAGTTCAGAGCATCCTGGGGCCAATACCTGGCAGGGGTGCCTTTTTTCCCTAATGTTACATCACTGTACCGCAAGATATATTTAAAAATAAACAGTAACTCTTCAGGATTGAGTTGGCTAATTGGTGCATTGTACTGACTGTAGTTCAGAAAGGCCTGGGTTCAATACTTTGCAGGGGTGTGTTATATTAGTGTACTGCATAATATATTCAGAAAACAGCAATAAATCCACATAGCTCAGGTGGCCTAGTGGTGCTTTGCTCTGCCTGTATCGTAGAGGGTCCTGGGTTTGAGACTTGCCAGGGCTACTTATTTTGATGCTGGTCAGAACAGTGTCTGAATCATATGTGATTAAAGCAGTCTTAAGCTGTTTTAAGTAGGTTTGAGTGGGTTTTTGCAATGTGCTGTGATGCCAAA
This sequence comes from Protopterus annectens, assembly GCF_019279795.1. Classification (NCBI taxonomy): domain Eukaryota; kingdom Metazoa; phylum Chordata; order Ceratodontiformes; family Protopteridae; genus Protopterus; species Protopterus annectens. The sequence continues at coordinate 28,629,727 of NC_056751.1, read as the reverse complement.
CGGTGCTTACCTCTGCTTATCTTTACTTAGCATTGCTTATCCCCACTTAAACCTGCACTATTTCCAAAAAAAGAAAAGAAAAAAAGGGTAACAGCAAAGTGGTGAAATGGGGGCAAGCAGGGGGGAAAACAATACAAAAGGCAGCTAGGGGTGTGCAGGACAGGTGTAGGAAAGGACCACAGCTCAATATTTCTTGTGCAGCAACAGCTATGCATGATGTGGACAATTTGGAATTTGGAGCCTCACACCCCTTAGGGAGGGGTGTGGGTGACATAAGTTTGTTGATTAATTGATGGGATGATTGATTCATAGCAGGACAGGTGTATCCGCTGCGTTTAGCCTACCCAAATGTGCTATGGTATTGAGGTTTGTCAAAGTGTATTGGTTAAACATGAGCAAAACATTTCAATGTTAGTTATAACAGCATGCATGGGTGTTCTAATTAACCCAGAACAATAGAATTGCATAGCATATGGAACACAGGCAAAAATGGGATAACAGTCATTATTGTAGCAACATGCCAGTAACAGTTATGGCAAAAGACCAACAATGGTGGAATTTCAACAAGGTATGTTAGCATGCAACTATTGAAATATATAACCAATAATACAACACAAGGCCCAACATTAGTTTTTGAGAATAATATATGTGTAAATCAAAATATTTTAATATCGTAATCTCAAGCTGAGATGCACCCAGTTGAAAAATTTGAAACACAGATGTCTGAATTTTCATCTGGCTGAACATCTCAATGTTCAAAAAGTTATATTAGTGACAAATATCACTAAATACATAAAGAAAATAATACTGTATAAAACATTGCTATCGCATATAAAAGCTGGATGGCCTGTCCCTGTATTTGAACCATGTACCTATTGCATACAAAGCCGGGACTCTAATCATTCAGCTACTGTGGATGTAAAGGTTTCAGCTATACATTTCTATACAGCGTTCAATTACATTTAAGCATTGCTGAGTAATGCACCATATGAGCTCAGCTATTCTTAAACTTGAACTATTCCTACATGGAGTTTATTAAATCTGGGGGATAGACAGATAGATATGAGTGTACCAGGAAAGTAAAAATTATAGAATGTTGATGTTCTTAGTGTCAAAGTTCTTTAAATGAAAAAAAAAAACTGACAATAAACAGCACATGCAGTGGGATACTCTACTAAAAATTCTGTTTTTTCCAAGGGAGGGGCTGCTACTTAAATATTGCAACTCCAAGATTGCACAATACTGAGGAAAGGGCATATTCCCCTACCCTGGTATTATACTGATCTTGCAAAAAATGTCTGTCAGCTATATAGTCAACCACATTGTGTCAACATAACAACTGTCAACTATACCAACAGTCCACATTAGCAATGCCACACACACACACACACACACACACACACACACACACACACACACACACGCACACACGCACACACGCACACGCACACACACACAACCACACACACACACACACACACACACACACACACACACACACACACACACACACACACACACACACACACACACACACACACACACACACACACACACACACACACACACATATATATATATATATATATATATATATATATATATATATATATACACACACACATGGGATTCGTACAGATGCTCAGCTGCATCTTTCACCAAATCCCAAATTGGTAAGCATACTTGCATGAAAGCGCATTCACTAATATAAATTTGAAGAACTGTACAGAGATTGAGGTACAGTGCGGTTCAGGAAATTCATCCCTTTCCATGCTGTAGTGTGATATCAGAATTGGAATATATAGTTAGTAGGGGTGTGGGGGGTGCAGGGGGAGATTGCCCTTGCAAAAATATGACATTAGGTATAGGAGTTTACTTTACATTAACTCATATACAAACATCACATGATGTGTTCGGAGACAATATTGAATCTGCTGAATCCATTCAGCTGATTCAACATTGTGACTTGTTCCTTATTTTGACTTTCAAGTTTTGTTTTTGATGTATCGAATGGAAATTATTTTGCCATTCGACATATTGATAGAAAACCAATGAAAACATACCTGTAGTATAACAATAATATTTTGTGATGCAGATAAAGGGTGGAGGGATAGAAAAACATTCCATTAACAACTGTATAGGCTACATTTTTCACAACAGTACTGCTCAATACTCTACAGGTCTGCCCTTACTTTACATCTACATGTGCCCTAAAGCTTCTGTGCACATACATACCTCTCAAGCTGTCAACATGGAATGGTATGGGCCAAGCTGTAAGAACTATAGGTACATAACTACAGGAAACTTGTACATGTCAGGGTAACATATATGACTAACAAGGTGTACCCTGCAGTGATGTTGTATGAGTGTCCTATTGGCATACTTCAAATGGAGTTATATCTGTATCCAAGGTTAATGGCAACAATGATCAGTAGCCGCGACAGTGTGACACTTGACAAACATGTATTGGCCACTGTGCATGATGTATATACCTATCCTGCTCTCATATGTAGGCATGGGGCTGGACTTTCAGCACACATTCAGAGATGCACCAGGCATACAGCCGTACCAACAGTGGAATATTTAATTTGTCTAATTCAGTTGGAATACTACTGTACTGCCTGATGTTTTATGTAATGGAGTGTTATCAACTTGCTGAACACTGCTGTTTACACACTAGTACATCTGGACACACTTTACTAGTATACCCTTCATACAGCTACTACAAACATTTCTTTACCTGTAAGGCCTGTGGAGAAAATATCTGTTAACACTACATGACAGTTTTTACAAATAGTCAAGGCTACTTGTCTTTTACTATAAATGCATCTTAGTACTGGTCCCTGGATTCAAACCCTAGTCTATGTGTGAAAAAATAAACAACATACTCATTCATTATCACACTGAGCTACTAGGCTACTGCTATGTGCTGGCTGACTGATTTGTTCCTAAACCTCACTTGGTTACAAAGTCTGACCTGGTAGTATAGGTAGAGTGTTACAGACAACTGCAGTAACAGTTGAACATACATGCATGAGATTCATGCATGACAGCGATAGTAGGGGAATAGTTGGAATGCAGGTGTACACATTTAACCCCTGGTGAATGGAAATATGTATGGTATATTTGCAGTCTACAGCTATTACAGTCTCATACTTGCCTGCATCAGCATACCTACATTTAGGAATGTATATAGCTGAAATGCAAAGGTTAACACAAGACAATCCTCAGGGAAACACACTATAATACATTATACATTACTATTACGGTTCAGATCTTAGTGCAAAACATATATCCGGTCATTTCATGGTGTCATAGCCATATTTTTGTGGAGCAGGTGTACAATTGGATTTCTTCAACAACAGACCAAAATAAACAACACTTGGGGGAAAGCACTTTATTGAGGGTGACCATGACACATTGGTTTATTGCATTCAAAATTCTGACTGCAGTTGTACTGTATATCCTGTCTA